>NW_022280036.1:5829448-5867238 GCF_004355925.1 Anarrhichthys ocellatus
ACACACACACACACACACACACACACACACACACACACACACACACAGCCTCAATGCATTTTTGTCTTCAAGATCAAACCTTCGATAATCAATTCAAGTCTGACTTTAAAATGTTTAAAATGCTGTGAAGAAGATTAGTGTCTAGACTGTCACACACACACTGCTCTGTAACACTGTCTGTGCTTCTTTCTCTTTCAATTTTAGCCTTTCATTGCATCGATCACCTTTTTTAAAACAGAATTATCTGGATCAGAGTTGCAAGAGGCTTGATTTTCCCCCAGCATCTATGGTTCAGAAACTTAACAAGAAGGCATCCCAAAGTGTCATGAAATTCATCAGCAACCACAGGGTTTCTTTATACCACAAAAGTTGTAATCGTGTTTTGAAAACTGAGCTCTTTCACCATTAAAGTATACAGTAAAACCATCCCTACAACGATGGTGGATTGGCTTTCCTGGTGTTCAATTAGCTTGGTAGGTAACCGACACCGACCAACTGTCTAATTTGGTTTTGTGCTGCAAAAATAAAAGCAATCTCAACTAGTACTGTATAGCTGCTAATGGATGCCAATTAACATTAAGGTTTGATAAGAATTAATGAGCCTGGGCTACACTGTGAGATTCCAGTTTGAGCCTGCAAATAAAAACATCCAAAACCTCTAAACCTTTTAACTAACTGAAGGATATATCACATCAACGCTCATTTACATAGATATTAAAATAGTTAAATTGATCCTTCCTCAAAAGATTAGATTAGAATAAACCACCATCGGCAAATGTAATAATTGTTTCACACCGACCTTGTTGACACTAACAAGACAGATTGAGACAGAGGCTTGATTCTCCAATCAAATATAAATGGTAAACCATCCAGTCCAGTGTTTTGTGCCTTCCTTGCCACATATTCAGTGTGACATTAGCAAACATCAAAGCTGCAACAGTAATCTGCATTTTATAAGCATCTGGAATCGTCTGGAATAATTATGCCACAGCAACTGTCACAGCCTAGCAGGGACATCAAGAGAGTGAAGAAAAGCTTAAAGGGTCAGTTCACTCAAATTACAGCCCTAATATTATCTCGCATTTTAACCTTAAAAAATAAAAAATTCTGGTGAAGAAGGATGTTTGCAAAAGCTTTTTCTTCTACCTTTTAATGTATACTATGAATTGAAGTAGAAATTGAATACACGACAACAAAGTAAAACGACCAAGTGTTTTCCTACAATGAGCTTCAGGCAAATCTAAAATTAAAAAGGACAATTACATCACACAGATTCAATTATAGCCAAATGGTACATGAGCAAATGTAGGACTGTAATGTGATCAGACAGCCAAAGTAACTGGCCAAACACCAATGACCCATTTATAGCACTGTAGCTTTAATTATCTCTGTATCCTTTATGCATCCAGGGAGGGCCGAAAGACTCTTCAGTCTGAAATAGCCACCTTTCATGTACAATCACACATCTAGACATTCACCTGTAAGCTGCTAAACACAACACATCACTAACACACACACACACACGCAATAATAATAAAACACTTTCTTTAAATGCAAACTCGTATCTAACAAATTATGACTTATGATAGTTTATGCACAAATGTATAATTGCTGAGATCAAACAGGGCCAAAGGCGCCACACAGACATGATTGGTCAGATACTTTTTCAACAAGCTGACAGTTTTGATTATCTACACCACTTTAATTGGAGGAGAAAATGATCGCAGCCAAAATTAGGTTTTTAACAAGACTAACCAGATTCAAGCTAAACGTTAACATCACAAAACCAGGGCTGACATGTTGATGTTCAGCAGGTGTAAAGTTTACCATCTTAGTTTAGCGTGTTGGCATGCTAACATTTGCCAATTAGCATTATAAGAAAGGAACTACAGTAAAACAGTCTAGTTGTCGTCACACTTGTAGCTGTAAGGCTGAGGTCCAGGGTAGTTAGAGGAATCTACATTCCAGCCGGAGGGCTCCACCCACTCCTTCAGGGGAGCATTGGGATCAGGTGAGGGAGGAGACACACCTCCCTAACATCTCCAGGGTTGGAGAGATTTGAGACCTGAAAACCTGCAGAATTGACTCTGTCTCTGATTGCTGTGCTGCCACTATTTTCTGTGTCCTCCGTACCGTCCTGTTACAGTGTTGGTTATTATTACTTCAATCTACAGCGGCAGTTTAAAAGGCGGAGTCGACCTTTTTGTTTCAGTCTCAATTTTCCCCCGCAACAAAGATTACTTTGAAGAAAGCACGCGCGCACACACACACACACTAAAGTGGTGGCAAACGGTTAGAGGACAGCATGTTGCACGTACAAAAAGCCTCATTCTTTGACACGTTTGTCTGCCTCCCCACAATTTATCTTCAGCCTTTCAGTTCTAAAAAGGTCCAAGCACTATTTATAATCCACCATAATGTCTTTTCCTTACAAGTCCCTGCTTGCTGTCTGTTATGAGATCTCGCTGCTGGCTGGTCGCATGCCAGCCCCGAACTCACTTCAATTCAGCCAAGAGGAGAGGGGAGAGGAGGGGGGGGGGGGGGCACTTAGAGCCATAAACACAGCAACTCCAAATTTCTGCAGATGACTTCGTGACAATGTCAGGGCATCAGGCCAAGGTTAAGTTGTGTCATATAACTGACTACACTCCGCTGCAACAATTCCACAGTGCTGTTAGTGAGCTTGACTAACTGCTGTCATACAGTCGGTGCTGAGACTTCAGATGCAGCTCTGAAACCAACCAGGCTACAAGCTGCAGACATGGGACAAACATCAGGACACATGACACTGGTGTGCGTTTAGACAGACGATAAGAGAGGAGGTTGTCTTGTTCAGAGCTAAGATCACAGTTGGTTTCACAATTCAACTGACAGATGTAAGCAATTCATGACAAACTACAGATGGTAATCTTAGTGACTGATCACAACATGTAATACATTACATACCAGCTCTACTCTGCCTTCCAAATGCACTGTTTGCATTATGTCACTACACACATTGGCATAACATCATCTCAGAATGAACATGACCTTTGGTTTGGAATAATTATATCCCTTTTTCATGCTTTGCTTTAGTTTTGGTTTTAGTCTCATCAACTGCACCACCTTTGATCATACAGTATAAAGCTGGATTAGATGAAGTCATTGTCCTTTTACGACTTCGATTTCACACAGTGAACAGGAAGTAACTCCTGTATTGTTCCTCCAATATATGCTGTTTTTCATTTAATAATAAAAAAGGAGGAAAAAATAAAAGTCTCAAAGCATGACAGTAGGAGCTAATTATACTACTACAGCTTCCTTTTTAGGTAGTTTAAGAGATCAGTGGATCAGATGAGAAAGCACAGGTCTGAGGTTGAAAACATGTCACTAAATCGTGTATGGGCTACACAACCTTCCCAATAAATCACCACCACAGAATTTGGCCACTGCTGCCAATAAAGCTGCCTGATGTATCAACATTTGTGCATGCAGTCAATTAAAAATACGTTTCAATTACTATCACACACCTGTTTCATCAAACATTACGGATTACGGCACAAAACGGTTTGATGTTGATTTGAATAAAACAGCACCCACTTTAATGTCGAGTGTGTGAACACTTGCTACTGTCAACGTTTCCTGGAGGATGCGACAACATGACCCAGACTGCTCTTTATTCTCGACTGCATCACGCTGAGATAAGCCACATTCCTCAGAGACGGCGTCTGGCGAGTGTCTCTTTAACATCATGACTGAATCAACAAGCTGTATGAGCAATGTAAATATAACCCGTATATCTGATTCACGTCTCCTATCATTCATTCTCCATAATAAACCCATTACTGACTCCATCTGCCTCACCATCCCACTCTCACTCCTCCCCTCTCTCCATGAATAAACGTTTCAGAAATATCCCACGGAGGAAACTAATAATTGATTTTTTTTCTATGGTAAGTGTTGTGTCAATCAGCCATCTGTCATGTTTTCTATGACAGGGACCAGCTGCAGGGTTTGGCGCACAGAAACATTTATTTCTTTAAAAAAAACTGACATAATAGAAACTATTAGAGTATATTTTTTCAGTTTCAGCTTGAATTAATATAATATACAATACAACCTGTGTATATTTTTGAATTTCTGTCATAACTTCCCCTTCCTAACTTCCCTGAGACTTTTGATTTTATGCATGCTTGCACTACTTGTGGTTTTGGGGGCCTTTGATGGTCAACGGCCCCTGGACATCTGCTGTGACAGTCAATCAGCCAGTCATGCAGAGGCAGCAAGAACCCAGTCATAATAATCCCTCCATCAACAACCAATAAACAGTTAGCCAGCTTGAGCTACACAATCAGCAGATTCCTTCACAGTCTGTGGTAACCTTATTGTGTAGGTTGTAAATAGCGGTGTAACGGATCGTCGTTGAGCCGTGATCCGTACGGACCCTCACGGTTCAGCACACATGTACGGTGGATTAAATACTGAGGTTACCTTAACCATCATAGTGTGAAATAAAGTTTTACTGAGGATCGTTATCCGCCAATGTTCAATAAAATATGCGATCAGTACATCGGTTCTGTTACCCGATCCCTGATAATGTTACAATGTAAACAACCAATGTGTGTTTAAATTGACCAGAGGAGAATGATGGTGCAGTTGGGTTACATTATGATGCGTTCAGAGATTACAGTGCAGTTCTATAAAATAAATGTACTATGTGAGTGTAACTGCACTTAGATTTAAAGGATCAGTGTCAAGCATTTAGGGGGATCTATTGACAGAAATGGAATATAATAAATAAATGAATATACTTATAAGTGAATAACCACATGAAAGTAAGAACCTGGTGTTTTTGTTAGATTGAGCTGTTGATGTCTTCGCCATGTTGCAACAGAAGCCCAGATCAGATAAACAACACTGGCTCTAGCCGGAGCCTTTAGCGTTTCACCTTTTTGTATCAGCCACTGACGTTTAACATTAGATGTCGCCAAATCCTTCACAATGTACCTTTAATCATAGTAATTGTATTACATTTTATGTTTTGTTGACTACCTTTTTTAAATCACTTTGAATGAAAAAACACACTATTCAAGTCTGACGTGTGGATGTTCTGTCTCTTTAAAAAAAGAAGAAAAGGGAAGCAGATGAAATATCTTAAAACTTCAGAGAAATATGCCTGAATATCCCCAATTTCATGCTAACATGCAGATTATGTTACTTGGTAAACTGAACAATAGGCCTATAATTACTAGACCAACTGTCATTTAGAGCAATTTAATGCTGTTCCTAAACTTACTGAAAGCATATTGCCTGTCTGTCATCTGGTGGCTCTCACGTGACTCATGTCCGACCACAGCCGGACACGAGAAAATGTGCACAAGCAGCTTGTGGAATCTCCCAGAAAGAAAAGCCCGATTATAGCTTACTATTCCTCTTTATCTGCTCGCTCGATGTGTTTACCAAGTACGGATCAGGCAGGTAAGAGCAGGGTAAAGGTGCACACAGGAGGGTGCGGCCACCTTGTAGCAGACAGACTGCAGAAGAACACTACTCCACAGGTACAACACCTGTCGCGTTCAAACTGTGGATCACAACTGAACGCTGCGATTTGAAAAGTGGATGAAATGTTGAGCGTCGATCATTTTCTAGCAAGAACACCATTTATTATGATTCCTTTCCATGGAGGTGGACGGCGCACACACACACACACACACACACACACACACACACACACACACCCCCTGTCTGTCTGCGCATCGCAAACCGGGATATTTGTGCAAACAGCGCGCGCTCCTCTTTTTAACAAATCATCATAATGACGTTACTCACCCACCAGACGATGGCATAAGCGAACAGGATAAATTTGAGTAAAATGTAGGAGAATCGCTGACAGTATCGGACATCTTCGTCGTCGGACATCGTGGCTGACTGAGGACAGTTGACTCCTGTGATGTTGACAACTCACTTCCGCGTTGTCATCGTCACCACACCTGGTAGCGCACGAGTGATGGATGGGTGGGAGGTTTATGGGCTGGAGTAAACTGAAAGCGATATCGAGTGGGAGTATTTCGCCAGTAAAACATTTAAATGGCCACTGAGATTTCGAATGATCGATGAGTTTGATGAAATACAATTGTTTTTAGACCGGCGAACCGCGAAATTGATCTGAATGCCTCAGGGGCGTATCCAGGAATTATGGGCTCATTGCACTTCCTCCTCTTTTCCTTTATTTAAACAAATAAAAGTCTCACTGAGATTAGGTTATAAACCACCTTTTGAAAGTGGTTTGGCAAGGAGGATGGCATAAAACAGTGCAACAACACTATCTAACACTAGCTTCCCTTCCCCCCTCTACAGACGGTAATCTCCACAATGCCAGCATTAATTACCTACCCTGCAATCTGTGAATTGATTCAGGAATTTGTCAAAAAATTATAAATAATACGCCACCCTTTGTCTTGCACATATATACAAAGTGGTGATTATTTGTACATGTAATACCAACTGACTTGTGCTGCCAATGAATCTATGTGAGACGCTGATACATTCATTCAAAGCTGGCTGCACACAGACAGGCTGTCTGGGGCCAACCATCGGCCATACTGTTTGCTGTGCTTTAGGCACAATTGGCTCTGGTCGACCCTTATTAGCAGTCGTTCAGCAATATAGTGTGTTGAGTCGATAAGAGGGAGCCGTCTGAGTGGCTTTTCAGTCAAGTAAATCACTATTTTCACCCGTTAGTTTTGGCTGTTTTTTTATCTCATCTTGACAAAGTAAAGCAAACCTGAGTATTTTCAGATGTAGTCTTTGAAATGTGCTCAAGTACTACAATTAAGATGAGTGGAAATGTCTTTGTGCTAGATCAGGGTATGTGCGTTTCATCCCTTCATCATCACTGTTATTCGTCCCTCTGCAGTGCATCAGGCTTGGATTCACTCAGGAGTATACACTTACAGCTTAGCAAAAAACGTCTCATTCCCCTGCCTGCCTGTGCCCTTCACCAGGCCCTGCTGACCAATAAAGATTTTTGAGCATGTGAAAGTACACACATGCAGTGCATACACACACAGCAGAGAAAAGAACTGAGTGAGTTCAGCTGAAGTCAGCAGGCTTAACCTCTATCTGTTATTTTCTGTGCAAACACATAAGAGTAGATTTCCTCTGAGAGGGAGGGAGAGTCACAGAGAGCAGGAGAGAGGACAGACACAAAAAGAGTACAAATGTGAGGAGGAATATCAAACAACAAAGTGCTAGTTACTGTCAGTGAGTATAAAAACAACAGAAAGCACAAGAAGATAACAGTAAGACAGAGCAAAATAGAAGCCATCACATCAAAATAAAATTAGCTTATCACAGAGTATGAAGAAACACAAATTACTGCCACACATCACCGTTATAGATATGTGAACATTGTACAAGTACAGCAAGTGTGCATGAAAGTGCCCTTGATGGGACCTTATGGTGATAGTGGCTGAGTTAAAAAGTGCATATTTATATTGTTTATCTCTTTTTATTAAACACACATGTATTGATGCAAAATACTAGGACAATGCCAGTAATCATGTGCCCTTTTACATGCACTAATATTGTAATACTCATATTCATATTCACAGATTTAAACCAGCAGCACATAAACACTGACTCATTCAATCTCTCGGGAGACATTTAAGTGTTTTGTCATGTTTCAAATGCCACAGCTCTAACAAGAAGCAGCATTTCTTTTCTAAATGTGTGACTGCCAATGACTGCAAACACAGAGCTGTACTTTACAAGTACTGCGCCATGGATTATCAACCCCATTTTCAACTCTGTAGCCCCCTCAGTTCATGTCAGATAAATTCTATGAGGAACACTTCAGTTGCAGTAATCCAGATATCGACACAATCCCTCAAAGGAGCACCTCCTTGCTTTTCCATGGAGAGTTTATTAAATGTGTGTGGATGTAACTCTTGCTCTCCTGTTTTTTAACCAGTCTTTATAGTTCTGTATTTCACATCCAAGCTTTCAGCCATGGTTTAGATGGAGCCATCCAGAGCCAACACATGCCTTCAATTGATGCCCTTCCTCTTCTTTCTGTTTCAATATTATTCATTTTTAATTTTTATTTTCATTTTCTCACAGACAATAGATTCAGGAAATGTGCGGAACAGAGCAGTTGATTTAGTTCTGCTTTTCATCTATACCGCTCTCTCTCTCTCGCTCTCTCTCTCTCTCTCTCTCTCTCTCAGTCTCTCTCTCTCTCTTTTGTTGGCGCAGCTCCACGCGCACAGTCGCGTGCCTGCCTGTCAGTGCGTCTCTCTCAGCAGCTTGTACCGTAATCAGCTACACATTCCAGGAGAGAGCGAAAGAGTGTGTGTATGGTCAGAGAGAGAGAGTTGAGATGTCTTGATGGATTATTGGATGTACCTGGTTGTCCATTACGCACACGGAGTCTAATTTACGGACGCTGTTTACTATGGATTGGACAAACTGATGTTAAAACTGACAACAACCACGAGAGGTAAGTCAGATGAAAGAAGTACAGATTTTGTCTTATAGTTGTGCAGAACATCTTTCACTGGTTCCGTCCAATGCATGACTTCATCACTTGTGGCTGTTGCGCCTCTGCATCCAAAGAAAATGTCTGAGTCAAATGCCCGTGATGCACATTGGCTGATGAATGTATTTATATTAGTATAGCAACAGTTAAACATATTTAGCATATTAAAACATAATTTCAATCAAATGTGAGGTGAAACAAAGTGCAGCTTTATTTAACGCAGAAGGAAATGTTTGAATAAAACTAACATGTGCTCCTGTAAGATTAGGCTATCAGTAGATGTGGAACTTGCTGTAATAGTGATATGATGTATGATTATTAACTCAGGCGACTGTGCTGATGTTCAGACGGCCGAATGCTAATTTCCCACTTGACGTGATTGTATGCCTATCTGCAAAGCATAGATGTTTTAGTGTTAAAATATTATAAAATATCTTGAAATATCTATTGTTACATATCTATAAATATCTTGAAATCATAGGAAAAATTCAGCTAGAATTGTACAACAGTTTATTACTGCATGAGATATTTACAAATCAAGTTATATTTTAGGTAACTCCAAAAACATGAGTCGGTAGAATATCACATAAGGTTAACTGACCTCCTGTAAATCTCTCATTGTGCCCCATTACGCATGAAGGACCTACAGTTAAATAAAGTTTCTGTCACCAGAAGAGGGAGAAGAATGGACGCCGAGGGTCAGATTCAACACATTGAACGAGACATGGAGGCCACTTCATTGCCGTATTCATTGACCACGGACTGGCTGGAGGACGGGAACGAGACGACCGGGAATCAGTTCCAGCAGTCGGACTGGCAGGTGGGAGAATAAAGATCAGAGATGAAACCCGGAAGACTTTAATCAATGAATGAATGAACGATATCCTATTAAAGTTGTTTAAAAAAACGACTACAAAGCAAACAAAATGAATGCTTTTAAGTGTTCGTTTTAAAAATGCAGAGATCCTCAGGATGTTTGAAAAAAAAAAAATCACAAGCTTCCTAGATGTAAAAAAACAACTAAGTCTACTAATTAAGTATTTTGAGGCAGAATATTATAGGCTATCGATTAAGTTTTCAATTGATTGTTTGATTATATATATATATATATATACGTATATATATAGGAAGAGAAGAGAAGATATATATGTATATATTTACAATCCTCTTCTCTTCTTTTCCTTATCTCTCCTCTCCTTTCGTCATCTCATTACATCTCCTCTCATCTTCTCTCCCCCCCTCTCCTCTCTTCTTCGTATTCTTTCCTCCCGTCTTGTCTGCACTCCTCTATTCTCCTATCCTATTCATCTCTAATTTGTCTCCTCTCCTCTTCCTTTCTTCTCCTCTCCCATTCCTCTCTAATTCGTCTCCTCTCCTCTTCCTCTCCTCTTCCTCTCCTCTCTCAGGTGGCTCTGTGGGCTATAGCCTACTCCCTCATCATCCTAGTTTCCATCACTGGCAATGTAACAGTGATCTGGATTATTCTTGCTCACAGGCGCATGAGGACCGTCACCAACTACTTTATCGTCAACCTGGCCTTCTCTGATGTTTCCATGGCAACCTTTAACACTCTTTTTAACTTTGTCTATGCGCTTCACAACGACTGGTACTTTGGCCTAGGCTATTGCCGGTTTCAGAACTTCTTCCCCATCACGGCCATGTTTTCATCAATATACTCGATGGCTGCCATCGCAGTGGACAGGTAAGAAAGCTTGACTGCCCACTTGACTGCTACATATACTCTATCTGTGACATATTGATGTTCTTCTTCTCTATGGATTTTAGTTATGGTGAATAAATGTGCTTAACACACTGGTTGATGAGTATAAAATACCCTGAAAAACTACTCGTACGACCACATTTTGGTCTTTAATGGCAGATACAGGCTGGCCTTACAATATGTTTCATCAGTTAATTCTTCACTGCAGTTCTTTTTCAGTCAGGGGTTTGTCATTTGAGGTTGAATACTGATATCATTTGACACCAGCAGCAGCAGAAACTGTTCCCCAAAGTTCAGAGGAAAATGCTGCAAGAAGGAGATATGGGTCAACAAGCAGCAGAGATACAGATGTCATTAATGCGTAGTGGAGCATGAATGGTCAGTCTGTTTAGTCTTTAATCTGATACTGCGCTTAATATACATAACATATGCCATATGCTAGGATCAGACCAGGTGTTACATCTACTTATAGATCAATAATTCCTCCTCAGTACTTTCCAATTTCGTGAAATCGTCAGTTTTTGTTATTTTATTCAGACGTTTTCTTTGTTGTCAACAGCTGCAGCAGCAAGCAGAAGACACTTAATCACACGTTAAACATATAAACTGTGGAACATAATCTGCATTTGTAAGATGATTCTCTGTCACCTCCACTTTGCAGCAACAATCCTAAAAGTTTTACCTTTACAGGTGAGTCTGACGTTACCTGCGCCAACCAAAACAGATTTAAGAGCAAACTGAAAATGAAGAGAAAGAGATAAATAAAGAGAGTTAAAGTTAAAGCAAAACCTGAGAGTGTGGTGTTTTACAAAACAGAGCCAGAATAACTAATTACATGAAAAAACATTCTCTCTTATTTTTAGATTATTTGTGTCATTTGCAGTTTAATATTTCTGCTCACACTTTAGGGTTCACTAACAAGATCCAGATGACAAGTTTACATTTTTTAAAATTTTCATTTATGCTCCACTGACTGCAACACATTAAAATAAAAAATGTAAATTAAATAGTATCTTTTAATGAAAATAAATTTATGCAAGATCCCACAGGTTTTATCTATAAAGCTAAAAAGGAGGGTTAAATATAGCATAAACCATTTAAATACATTCACACTGTTGGTCGTGAATAATTCAAATGAATGGTTCATAGTCAGAGTTATCATTTGATTATGATGGTGATACAAATGAGTATAACTGTACTGAACATGGCTGTCAGTGGACAGACGGGCTGATACACCAGAGTGCAATGTTTCTCTTCAATATAGTACATTTTACATCTTCATGCATAAAGGTATTTGTTCTTGCACATCAGATATGCAAATACACACAGTAGCTTTCGTCTATGATCAGTGAAATTGCATATAAATGTTCAGAGAGTCTTCACTGTTAATACATCTGTTTCATTATTCAGTTAGTCAGGTCAGACAAAAGCATTCTTCTGATGCCATACAATTAATATGACAGATATACATAAGATATATGTTAAGCTTGATGATAAATGGCAATCACTATACTCTTTGTCAGTAAATTGAGTTTAGTTGTGCAGGGAGGAATGCCATTTTTAGTACTTTGGCAGAAGGCCAGGAAATAAGACCTCTCTTTCATTAAGCTGATCGCTTTCGCTAAAGCACATATCAAGTCGACAGAATCAGTTTAGTCTTTTTATTAACATTTCACTCAAAGTCAGGTCTTCAATTTTCAAGTGAAAGCACAAGTTGATTTAAAGGGGATGGAGGTTTTAAATTACAGGATATTTAGATCACAAAGCTTTTTAGTTTGAGAACTACATGTTGTCAGGATGATGGATGACAAGGAGAGGCAACACATGGAACAACATATTAACTACACATCCTTCAAACTAGTATTTAATATAAAGAGTGACGAGATATAAAATCATTATTTCACAGCTTGATGAATGAGTGGGTGGATTTTCTAATAAAGAGAAAGCAATACTTTGAACAATCTGTGACACAGATGCCCACTTACAGAAGATCCTTTATAGAGTCACTCTGGTTCCTGTGAGTTAAACATCAGATTTCTGTGTAAAAGATATGAATGAATAAACCTTTTATGTTCTTCCAGGTACATGGCTATCATCCACCCTCTGAAGCCCCGCCTCTCCTCCACCTCCACAAAGGTTGTGATTGCCCTGATATGGATCGTAGCGATACTACTGGCTTTCCCTCAGTGCTACTACAGCGTGACAATTTTTTACTACCCCAGAACCGTGTGCATGGTCGACTGGCCTGACGACTATGGAGGAACACATCAACTAAGGTGAAAGAACAAACTTGATGATAAAAAACACAGACAGTGGCATCTGTCATATAAAACAACAAATAATTAAGATAGTGTCTGTATTGATTCACTCACTGCTAAGGGATTTATATGGGGACACTAATGCAAATCAGTACACAAGAAGTTATTGTAATAAACATTTCTAAAAATCTAGAACTGTGAGCATTATGAGCATGGTGCAGACAAATGGTTTGTCTTCGCACCCTCTGTACGAAAAACATCTGGACCAAAATGTATTTACTCATGACTTACCAGCAGTTGTAATCACAGGCTTTTTATTGACTTTTATAAATGGTTATGATTTGATTTTCTTATTTAAGCTATCTTCACCTTTAAATGTTGGTAATGTATGTCGACAAAGGATAAATATCAACCAGAGGAAGCCTGCAAAAAGTGAGCTTTCAGAAGTTCACAACATCTGAAACTATTGAACAATCAGATTCTCTTTCTCTCCCTCTGCAGTTACCAGTTTGCAGTGATATTGCTGATCTACCTGCTCCCTCTACTGGTGATGCTGGTGACTTACAGTTTCGTCGGCAGATCGCTATGGGGTGGGCACATCCCTGGAGAGGCGACAGACCACTACCACAGCCAGATAACAGCCAAGAGAAAGGTCACACACTTTCAACATTCTACTGTTGTAAACTATAAGTTTGGGCTTTTGACGCGTCACTGCTGAACTGAACTAGGAATTTAAAATATGGCAACATTGACTTAGTTTTCGTCTCGCTGTGATTTCTGATAGGTGGTGAAGATGATGGTTGTCGTTGTGGTGACCTTTGCCCTTTGCTGGTTGCCCTACCACATCTACTTCATATTGGGATCATTTAACAGAGACATTTATAAACAACATTACATCCAACAGGTTAGCAGCTGCTCTTCTGTCATTAATTCTCTTTAGTCTGACGTATTTATTTACTGGGGCATCATATTTACTCTCTTTTTCAGGTGTA
The DNA here is from genome assembly GCF_004355925.1 of Anarrhichthys ocellatus. NCBI lineage: Eukaryota > Metazoa > Chordata > Actinopteri > Perciformes > Anarhichadidae > Anarrhichthys > Anarrhichthys ocellatus. Next base: position 5,842,937 of record NW_022280036.1, read on the forward strand.
TCTGGCCATATTCTGGTTGGCGATGAGTTCGACTATGTACAATCCCATCATCTACTGCTGTCTAAACCAAAGGTAAAAGATATACTCACACACAGAAACTCCTCAGGTTCCAGTATCCTAAAACTCGAAGCAGAAAATCAATTCTCTTGCCTTTCCTGCAGGTTTCGTGCTGGTTTCCGCCATGCGTTTGCGTGGTGTCCCTTCATCAAAGTGTCGGAGGAGGACAGGATGGAGCTGCGGCAGACCCACACTTTCAGAGTCACCATGACACGCAGCCACCGCAAAGACAGTGCATACATACACACCTCCATCAAAGCAAACAACACCTTCGACGCAAAAGTGTCTGTCAACACTGAGCTAAACACAGAGAGAGATGCTTGCATGCAGCTTAAAAAACAGACACCAACAAAAACATACAGTGTACACAACACACGTGCAGAGAAGAGGCCGGAAGATACAAACTCCCCAGCTGCCAAACTTATGCAGCACAACCATTGACGATTGAATCAAATCATGATGAGGACATCGATGTCAAGGTAACAGGGTTTGTCTATAGCAACAGAGCTGATAATAAATAGACTGCAGCCAATAAAGACAGAGGAGATCCTGCCGACAGAGTTGAGCAAACTATGGTGACATTCATCATCGTGGAAAACCTTATAGTAAAGAGTTGTTCATTGGACCTGGCTTGGGACCAATAACTTTTTTGTAAAAGAGGAATGTAAATAAATGTGACTATCAAGCTGATGGTCATAAGCATGTGAAAATATAGTTATATATGCAGTTAGAACACTTGCATACTGGACAACAAGGGAGGCTTATTGTTGCATTAAGTCTGTCATTACTTTTACTGAAGCCCGTTCACCCTCCTGCTCCCTCTATCATCTACACTCTTTCTTTCATCACTGACTTTTTACTAACTTTTTCTCTACTTTTGAGAAAAAACTGTGGATATTTTTGTGTATGTAGTTACTGGTTTTCAACAGCATGGAATGGATGAACAGTCTACTGGCATCAGCACCAAGCCTTAATCATTTTGTTTTCATCTTTTTATTGCCCCAGACATGGGACTTAAAAAAAAGGCCTTTTCTCATGGGGACCATTTCTATTTAATTTCTTCACCAATCAATTTTGAATGCTGAATATACTGTATATATAAGTTAAGCAGATCAGTTCATGTAGTTTTGTCTGAGGAGCTCTGTGGTGTAAATTCAGCAGTTAAAGGAACTGTGTGTAGGATTTAGGGGATTTGTTGGCAAAAATTGAATATTCCCAACTATGTTTTCATTAGTGTATGACCTGAAACTAAGAATTGTTGTGTTTGTTACCTTAAAATGAGTTCTTCATAGAGAGCGCCGGGTCCTCTTCATGGAGTCTGCCGCCATGTTGCACAAAAACCATGTCACCACCACGAAATCCTATACAATGCTCCTTTAAGGATTTATGAAAATACAAATGTGACTGCTTTTAAAACTGAAATTAAGTCAACTTAAAGTTTAATTCCATCCTCATCTAATATACACAGAATTAGCTATTCATACTTTACACAAGATGTAACATGCACAAAGTAAAATATAGCCTCTGCATTTAACTCCTGGTATTATGAGCAGTGGGCAGCTACTATACAGCACCCTGTAAACAAAGACTCAGTTGCAGTGAGGGGACCACCTCCTGTGTCGAACATAAATACAACATCTACATTGACATTAACTGATTATTATCCATTTTAAAAGGAAAATTGACCTTATTTTATAGACTTTGCTGGATCTCCCTCGTCATTAGTTACATGAGCACGGACCTGTTACTGCACAGTACTAAATCTGTCACATGGTGTGCATTCATTCATCACGTTGCTCATATATTGTGACTTCACTGGTTCATACGACTGTATGTATTATGGTCAGTGTACAGTAGAGTCCAGATTAAAAAGTCAAAGTGCTGCTACTTAGAAGAATGTGATGTAAAATGTAATCTATTGAGTATATCAATGTTAAACATGCAGATGACATGGAAATTGAAATATGGGACTTATCCAGTAGGATCATGATGTTGTAAATACTGTAGCCTGTTGGCATCGACATTTGAGAATGTATAGAAAATCTTTTGATTCCTTGAAATAACTTTTGACTTTTTAAACACACACAATGACAAAGTGAAACGTCTGTATTGGTTGTTGACAAAAAAAGCAGGGTAGTTGTTGGCCTAAATAACCGTTAATAATGTTTAATAAATGTGACAGTATATGTACGTGTTGTCAGTTGTCTTTTACACATTGCAACAATTATTACAGAGGGGAGGTCATGTGCTGCAGTACAGCAAGCAGGAGCTAGTGCAGATTCAATGTTTTGCTAAAGGACACTTCAGAAGGCCTGAGGTGGACTGAGCTTATGTTCCTATTGAACAGTGACCTCTGAACACACCAACACCACCATTAAACAAAATCTGCAAAAAACTACAACTCTGGATTGACACAGGTTTGTCTTTATTTAGTGACTGGTTGATTAACACTGTTGGACAGATACAGTCTGGGTTTTATGAACAGAAGAACAGAGTTTAAAGTGTCTGTATGATGTGGGGCTGGCTTATAGACATGTATACTACTTTGGGTAACATCTGAAGGCAGAGTAGTTCAGGACCTGCAGTAGAGGCTGTCCCTCTTCATCTAGCCCTCTTCATCATGGCAGCAAACTTAGTTGTTGCAGGTTTGGATTGTGCTAATCTGTCGCTAGCCAGAATTTTAACTGTGGTTAACAAATATGGCTGTAAAACGTAGCATCTCACATCGCTGCACCACAACTGCCAATGTTACCTTTTAACTACATTACAATAAATATTCGCCTTTGCATGAATTGTGCTACTTGAATAAGCCTTACAGTAGTTCACTTAAACAACCTCCTGAGTTTTTAAGGGCATATGGAGTACAGTGAATGAGTACAGGGAGAAGTTTTATTTCCAAAATGTTTAAATTCTCCTTAAAGTTTCAGCTACTGTAATATTATTCTTATCCCCAGTTTGGCCATTGTTGTTCCAATGGCATCTATGTTAGCACCGCATGTCTGTATCATGGCTGTTGCCAAGTAAGTTGACGATGAGGGTAGCCAGCACAAACAGGATTTCTAGTTAGTATACAAGTGCACATTAGAGTAGAATAGTATTGCTGTCATGAATTAGTCCAAATCTGCACATTTAGCAAGCATGTCATGACATCTCCTGCATGGGTGACGTCCCTCTTTAGTCACCTTTCTGCCCTGACGTGGTTTATTAAATCCTCCGCTACGGGACAGGTGATGGCTGTGGGGGCTTTCAAGGTGAATTCCCTTGTGAGCCGCATTATTGCAACAGCAATATTTTTCAACATCGCCCAATACAAAAATAAAATAAATAGCAACAATGCATGTATAACATATTGTATCATATCCGGGTAAGATATTACAAATTTTAAAGCAAAAATATTCCCTTTCATCGCATTACACATTCATGTTTAACCTCATATCCCTTTTACATCTTGTTGTAGAGACAGTCGGTATACTGTAGCAGACAGCAGACACACTTTGGAAACTTTGGTCTAAAGCTGTGTTTTTATGTCCCTGTATTTACTGAACATGTTTCAAGGATAACCATTTCTCTGCAATGCTTTTGGAAATTATCTTTCAACTATATTGTACTTGGTACATTGTAATCAGAGGGCTCCTCCATATGGCGATGATAAACTGCTCATGTGTGGACTCTTTGTTATCTGCCCTGTACATTTTTCTACAGGAGTTGAATGTGCATGTGTTATCTATATAGATACATTTAACCTAACAACCAACAATGTTAAGAGTCTGGGTATTATTTCAATGGATATTAAAAGATAATACAACTACAACACAGTGCCTGACTCTCTGCTCACAGCAGAGAAAGCTATCTCCTTCTCTGTGGGTCATGTAGATGAGCTAAAGCAGCTACAGGAGCGTAATAGGTTGACTGGACTGGTTGGCTTCAGGAGGACAGGAGACAGAGGGAAAAAACAGAGGGGAGGAGAGAGGAGAAACTCAGAAAAGTGGGGCGATAACAGCGAGACAGAAGAGATATTTTTTCTATTTGCTGTTCAGCTCCTGTCTCAGGCGGCAGCCCACCGCTGTGATGAGGGCAGCTCCTTTCCCACTGCCGTCCTCTGACAGCAGGAAGTTGACGTTACACTGAGGAGCCAGTTCATTTACTGTCTGGTGCATGATCTTAGAGAAACTAGACAGAGACAAAAGATTTGACAACATGTTAAACAGTGAAGTGATGAAGATTGTACCAAATAGGAAAAAGAGACAGTTTGGCTCTAAAATGACAGTGAGTGAGAGCAGCATGTTACATGTTTGACAAGTTAAACAACAACTTTCAGGTTTCAGAAAGCCAGTAAGACCTGTCTGAATAGAGGGACAGACTCTTTTGGTTGTTAGCCTCGCATGAATGATATTGCCAATGATGGTAAAATTATAGTATTATAGTATAGTATTATCTGCACACATATTACTCACTTACTAAACATCTACTCATTGTTGCATTATTTGACATGACATTAAATCAGACCAACAGCTCAGGAAACATTTTGTTTTACTATGTACATGAAGTATGAAAATGGCAAAAAAATATACCGTTATCAGTTGGGATTATTCAAAGATATATAACTGAACAGTCTGATGGGACTTCCTCCCATTCTGTAGTTTCTCTTTTTAGATTTAGACAAGCTGTTATAGAGCCTCAACAACAACACAGAGTTACATTTCTCATTAAATGGCTGGGAAAGAAAACTGGCATGACTATAATTAAAAAGGAGCAAACACGGACACTTATTTGTCGAGCTGAAATGGCCTGCAGCTCATCATTGTTGAGCCTGGGTGTGTTCGCATTTGCTCGTCTGTTGCCGAGCAATTTCCACACCCAGGGATGACAAATACAGTAAATTTGGTAAACAAGTGTCTAAACAAGTCCTTCAGACAAGTCAATTTACCACATGACTGAATGGCCTGGTTTCCATATTTTACATCCTATCTCTGTTTCTTAGACACTTGAGTGGACAGTGAATAGTTTTTCTGCTTCTGATGAATCAACTCACTGTGGATGTAGTTTGTAGAGTGTCCCGTCCACCCCTACAGTGATGTTCAGATGGTCCAGTCCTCGGTTCTCTCTGATCTTATCGACCACAGCCGCCATTCCTGCCCCACATAGTTGAGCTGCACGGCATGACACTGCCCCACATACCTGTATAACAAAGAAAACCATTATCGTTACTGCAACACTTAACAGACTGTTGGTGCCACAGTTTGCTGAGCCAGAAAATATCATATCACTCCACAAACATTGGAAATAAATCTTAACACGTCTATTTCTGTTGACACTTGTATGGTCACATACGGTATGCCTGCCTCTTTCACAAGACAAGCGTGATAACAATGTATTGTGGCACTCAGATTCGTCACAGTGTCCACTGTCTATACTCAGCTGCCAGTTTATTAAGTACACCTAGCTAAAACAAATGCAGTCTAATAAAACATGCTTTCATGAAGGTTGTAATGTTCATCTGTGTTGAAACTGTTTTAGAAAGGTGTTGATTTACCTGTAAGGTCAGTTTAGAGATATGGTATGTATGTGTATGTGTGACCAATAAACTGGCAACTGGGTGTTTATTCTGTCCATACTCCATCTGAGGTGCAATAAGGGTCATGAGTTTGTGATAACTTGAGACTGGATAGATACTAAACATTCTTGCGGGCTACCGTTTTAAAATTCAAAAAACATATTATAATATAATGTTTTGTTATGCGTACACATATGTATCTCGCTATACCTTACCTCTTTAACGATGATACTGTCATCACAGGTGCTGTCCAGCCCTAAGTGTTGCAGGATGGATCTTACTTGCAGCAAAGCCAATCTGTCACTGGAGAAAGACAAAGACATAAAGACTGAGCCATGAGCAAAAGAGAAGTTTAACTCAATTCAAGAACAACTTCAAAAAGGAAAAGAACACGAGCAGCCAAACAGTGAAATAAGAAAAGAGAATTAGTTGCAAATACTGTTCTACAAACGGTGCTAATGAGCTGCAATCTACTGGGACTGATGTCGTCACTTTCACAACGTGGCCAGATGCGAGACAAAAGTTCAGATTACTTTTTGCCTCCTTGAGTGGACACAAACAAAGTGCTCATTATTCTTACCTCTCTATCTGTGAGAGGAACTTTGTCTCGAAGATGCCTCTGGTCTTCAGCGTTTCAGAAATCTGTCCTCTGAACAAGAATCCTCTCTTGGTCATATCTATTAGGATGTTTCGCACAATTTCGCCAAGATACATGCCGCTGCACATTTTCTCATATCTGTTAAAACACATACAAGCACAAAACATGCACATGAATCCACACATATTAGAAGTAATTTATAAGGGTATGAGTCCATGAAATAAAGGGTTTCTGTCTTAATAAGCATGGACATAACGTGTGTGTGTGTGTGTGTGTGTGTGTGTGTGTGTGTGTGTGTGTGTGATGGGGATTTTAACCTTTGTTTGCCAGAATTGAGGGAGAAGTCATCCACAGCGCGGTCATACTCTGTCCTAATGTCGTCAAGACATCCGTTGTCTCCGAAAGCCCCCCACTCCATGTTGACACACATCCGACCCTCATCTCCATCTATCATCTCAATGTTCCTCATCTCCTCAATGTAACATGCATTGCTACCAGTGCCTATAATGAGATCGACACGTTAGATGGATAGCGAACCGAAAACTGAGTATTTATCAAAAAAAGAGTGAATATAAGGTAAACTAACCAGCAATGAGTCCAATCTCACAGGTGGGTTCTTCGTAGGCACAGGTCATCATGGTTCCCACTGTGTCGTTCACTACGGCCACAACATCCAGTTCAAATTCCTAAAGAAGCGACACGTGATATGATGCAACTTCACAGTCCACACAGATGTTTAACTGAATGATGCTGCTCCTCATATCCTACCTCTCTCCTCTTGATGGCCTCCCTCAACAGACCCACCACATCTTCTCCTTCACAGTCTGTCGCCTTGAAGCCCTTGGTCCATGTCACCAGGATGCCCTGCGCGCACAAACACACACACACAGTTAAAGATTGTCATATTTTGCATAGGAAACGAGGATTTCATGGTCTGCTCAGGGCTCAGAAAACTCTATTTTTGGGCTCATGAAACACAGTGTTGCTAAATGCTTAAAAAGAAAACAGTGGTTTGGATTTTCCTCTTGACGCTGGTAATATGAGTGTTTATCAGTGGACCCATTTTGCAGACGCAGCTGTTTTAAGACTCTCAGGGAAGAAAGAGGCAGTTCAGCATCAGAGAGGAAGGAAGAGCTGTACACTCACAGCGTCCAGGCTGGTCTGTCGGCAGGGGAACGAGAAGGTGAAGCCCAGAGGAAGACGGGTGTTCTTCATCCCCATGTAGTCCAGGAAGTCACTGATACACTGCACAATGTGATCAAACAACTGGAAGAAAAAATATATGACAATATATGAAACTACATTATTTATTGATTAAAAAAAAATCCATTTTGAGTTTCCAGTGATCATCCTTTGAATGATAAACTTCAATACTGATTACTCGCCAGATTAATCAGATTAGATCTTTCTGGGAATACAGTATCAACAAAAATAAGTAAGCATAGAATTTTAAAAAGTAATACTCCCTTTGGGCTTTGATGGGTTTTATAAAACACATTAATGAAATGACTGTAGATGCAGCCTTATAATTTACATATTTTAGAGGTTTAATTATACACAGCTGTTATATAATTTGACTGGTCTGCAGGCAGTACAGACCCGTGACTGGGAAAGGTGGAATTTAGTGGACCACTGTTAAATCTGTTGTTCATGTGTGTCACATACGTAACCAGGCCAGTTAATTCATATATCCAGCAGTGCTCTAGAGTAGTTGTTATCACACAGACACAATGCTGACTGACAAGTTTTCCAACAGTCCTTTAACACTGACCATTATTATTATTAAGCAGGTAATCAACACTGAATCTGATAAGAAAAGTGCTGCTCCACTGATCAGTATGGATTAAGCCTTTTAGGCATATAGTACTTCTGATCACACCCCAATCTGTTTTTCAGTTATGTCACAGAAGATATTTTTCCCTGGACGGCTAATGAATAAACACATGTTACGAGATCACAGACATATGCTTGACTTTTAACTTGATGCATTGTGAAATAATTTGTCCTGTACATAGAATATAGTGGATCTTATCTGACAACACTACCACTTGGAGGACACTATATACTGGAACATATAGTATATAGTGAACAATTTTGGACACATAATTGCAGAGGTATGGAGTCCCAAGTGACTTCACTTGGACTTGAGCCTTATGACTTGAAAATACTTAACTTTCCCCAAAGCCCAAAGATGAAAAAGCATGTTATTTAAAAAGTGCCACACGAAATCATGCTGCAAAATCAACTGACGCTCAGTTGGGTAATTTTAGATTTTTCATGGTTCTCTCCTGCATCTTGATTGGATGTTGTCGGAAAATAGATCTGGTGTATTAACCAGATATGTCCCTTCATTCAACTAATGTTAATGCTATTCATTCAAAGCAGGTAGACACTTAATACACCAGATACAAGTTAAAAAGATAAAGGTGTGAGTTGTCCCATAGAGGAGAGGGCACTTGGGTCTTGAGCCGACTCTAATTAGGCAAAATAAATGAAAAACCTGCGATATTACAATAAACTATTGCCGTTTCTATACCGACTTTCTTGTTTTGTGTACCCAAGGGTAGGGTTGGGTGATAATTAAATATATCTTCCAATGGAATCGTGTTGGAATCATATATCGATAAATTATGATACAATTACATCATCGGAATTGATTAAAACAAGCACACACTTAATCTAATTTCTCAGAAAAGCGGATCATTTTGCACTTAAAATCCTAATACAATGAGAAAATAGAGTACTTTTCAAGTATTAATACACACAAAATATAAAAAATAGGGATTACCATGTGGTTATTTCATATAGACAGTTAATTTATTCAAAGTATTACCAGAAAAATGCTATATTTTGAGATATATATCGTTATCGAGACTTTGGCCATATCACCACACCCTATTTTAGGGGGAAGAGAAACACGTGGAGGAGTGAAATGAGGACGAAAAAGCCAAAGGGGACAGACAGGATTAGCCTCAGCCAGTGAACAAGTTCAAATCTACGTTTAAAAGACGGTCGACTCAATGCTAATCTTGAAAAAGTCTTCCTCTAACCTATCGACCTTCTTCTCTGCATGCCTCTATCCTATCTACTTACCACTGAGTGTCACATCCCTGACCACCTACCGAGCTACGCTGATCTTTACGGTACCAACAAGCTAACAGGAGGTTAAGTTCAGCGTTTCTCAACCACCCCTCTGACTTTCGGTGGAATGCATTGTCTGCATCACTTTCGTCCATTTGACACAGATTAACGGGTCAAATGGCTGATGGATCTCACCTCCTCTCCCGTGCCCTGCATCACTTCTAAAGGAATAGAGTAGATCTTGTTGTGCATCTCCACTGTTCTCCTCTTGCCAGAGCGAATCTTCACTAAAAGAACTCTGAAGTTGGTTCCTCCCAAATCTAAAGCCAGGAAATCGCCATGTTCTGAAAAACGAAGCAGGCAGACAAACAGATGAATACATTTAACAGCAACCAGAGACATGCCTTGTAAAATGCTGCAAAAGAATAGCTTAGGATGTCAATGTGAAAATCTAAATTCCTGTCTGCATTTTGGAGATGTATTTTCCATATTAGTCATAGACTAAAACTTGTGAGAAAACTTAGTTTACATGTTTGTTCATCCTCTACAATGTTACTGTTGTTTTTGTTTTTGGCCATGTTTGTATTCTATTAGCTCAGGTTTTAAATAGGGCCAATAGTGACATCAGTACAGTGTGTAAGGTATGTCAATAATGATTGCAGCTGCTCTCTCTTCCCAACAGACACATGTGCAGTCAAGTTGGCAGCTTGAATATGTATGTATGTATGCATATATGAATGAATGAATGAATGTATGGATATGGTTCTGTATGAGTGTGTGTGTGTGTGTGTGTCACCTGAGCCATCAGGAGTGCTGTATACAAAAGTTGGCAGCATTTTGACAGTAGCAGTTTCCTGAGTGCTCTTTGAAAGGCCATTTTGGATCTCTACCCTCATTCTCTTCTTTACCTGGAGGAATTTAGGAATATCTTCAATAGTGATGTAACACACAGTGAATGGTGCACACAAACACCCACACACACACACACAAATACAAACACTACTTTATCTCTCTGTCCTCACCTCCAGCAGTTGCTCTGTTGTCAGGCGGAATTCGGACAACGTTTGGGCAATTTCTCTTGAATGTTCAGCGAGTCGGTAGGCCACAGCTGTCACCATGGCTGCTCCTTTTCCACTGCCGCTCTCTGACAGGAGGAATCGAATATCAGCGTCCGGGACCAAACGACGGACTGTCTTATGAAGACGACGGGCATATCTGAAATACATACAAGAGAGTTTAAGTGCTGCACTTCCTCCAAACACCTGACAACAAATCGCAACTCCCCTTGATATCAAAAAAGTAATACAACATAAATGTAAATATCTTTAATCTAAATTTGACTTACTGTGGGTGCATCTTGTATAGCGATCCATCGATCCCGACAGTGGTTCGGAGTCGTGTCACGCCTTTGTTCTCCTTTAGCCTCAGCAGGATGCCTGCCAGCGTGGCAGCTATCAGGTTGGCAGAGCGGAAAGACACAATGGTACAAACCTGAAGGAGAGAAACTCATCAAGTAGCACATCTAAACTTAATGAACTGCAGAATAAGATGTACAATTTGGTTTTACTTGAACCCTTTTCAGATACTACAACATACTGTACATCTCAGATACATCATCATGTTTGCAATTACAAAAATCTAAAAAGAAATGCCCAAATTGTTTGTTTGTTTAAAATTACTACATTAAGCGGCATCTCTGAAAAGAGGGATTCACAAGATTCAAATGCTATTTCAGCAACAATACACACATGCTGCACAGCGATGCAGTCGTCATTTGAGGGCTCCACTCCAAGTCTGGTTAAAATCTCTCTGGCCTTGTTCAACCCCTCCTTACTCCTAAACAGGAAAGACAGGGAAGCAATGATGGGCTTTAAATATATATATATATATATCATCATTTAGAGTTTTGTTATGTAGTTTCAACTACCCAATTAAGAAAATGCACGTTATTTACATGAAGTGTGACTTACTTCTCTATGGCTGAGATTTGTTTGGTCTCAAACCTCCCTTTAGTGAGAAGCTCAGGGGTGATCCTTCCCTCGAACAGCAGGCCTTCTCTGGCCATCTTCACCAGGATTAGACGAACCAGCTCCCCCATGTACATACCACTGACCATCTTTTCAAATCTACACAGCGAAAGATAAAATGAGAGGTGGGCAACACAAACATAAATATTCAGATTTTTGGATTATTATCACTTTAACCTAATTACCAATTAATTACTGTTCTCTAATAGATAAAGATGTCACTAAATGAGTTTTTAGCAACTGGACCTTTTCTACCCATTTTCATTTCAGAAAGATAATTAAATATGCTGATTCAGGTGCTGCTATTCTCATGGTGAGGCTGTACAGACTTTGGCTCCCAGGTGGGTCAAAAAACAAGGGCAGAGAGCCAACGAAGACCACTGCCTTTATCTCGGCTAGTCATAGTAAGAGAGTGCAAAACGTCTTTAATAGGGGGGTTCTAGGGCGGTCCGTACTGCTCCTTACTGTGTCAAATATTTTCACACCTTTTACAGCCCACATTTTAGAGGGGAAATTGTAACTATCCATAGCAGTGATAAAATGTACATTATCACTGAATGAGTATTATTGTGTTTATTTTTATACTGTATGTGTATCGAAGAACCAAACCTAAAGGGTGGAAAATGGTACATGGACTGCATTTATGTAGCGCTCAACACACAAGCCAGCATTCACACACACATTCATAGATGCATACAAGCTCATCGGGAGCGATACATATTTACACTCAGGAAGGAATATGGAGTTCAGTATCTTGCCTAAGGACACTTTGAAATGTAGACTGTATGACCTTCCTAGTGAACGACCGCTCTACATTCTGAGGTATGTCATATTTTTGGTACCGCTGAAATTGCATGTGGCCCCAGCAGTGTAAACAGCTGACTGAGTCACTGACAGCTAATCATCAGTCGATTCCGTGGTTCCTTCCCAGCTTAAAAAGATGAACATGAACAAGACTGGAATAAAAACTGTAACTGTAACAGTTTTGGTTTGACGTACAGCTGTTTGCCGGGGTTGAGGGAGCCTCGATCTATCTCTCTGTCAAACTCTGTCCTGATGTCCTCCAGCCTGCCGTCGTCTCCGAAGGCTCCCCACTCAGTGTTCACACACATCCTGCCCTCGTCTCCCTCCACCAGGTCAATGTGGCGCAGCTCCTCCATGTAGCACGCATTGGTGCCCGTACCTAATCAAAGAGAAATACGTGCATTCTTACAGTTTAATCTCATTTATATTCTGCTTCTTGGATTGGAGTACTGAATTCCATTTTACTCGAACATTGCCAACCAAACTCTTGACTATTCTAATACCGTACCGATGATAATGCCAACTTCACAGCGTTGGTCATCGAAACCGCAAGTCATCATCGTTCCCACAGTGTCGTTCACTACTGCCATGATGTCAGCCTCATAGTCCTGAAACAAATTAAAGCAGATGCACGTTTGCTGTCATCTGTGCCATTCTACATCCCAGTTTGAATTAAACAAAACGCATATTAGGCTAAATAAGTTGATAACTTTGTCAAATGAGACAAAAGATAAGACTCACTCCTCGCTTCTTAATAGCTTTGTTGAGCAGTTTGACAACGTCCATTCCCTCCACTCCACTGGCCTTGAAAAGCTTTGTCCATGTTATCAGAAAGCCCTGAATACAACAGAGAGGGAGAGACAGAAGTGAGAAAATAGAAGAGACAGATGTGATACTTAATGGGGACTTGTTTTGTTGGTCAGAGCCTGGCACACACAATATTGTGGATCAGGTCTCCATTAAACCTGTGGTAACTCATAATGCAAATTGACTGCATGTATAATCATCACATATTTCACTAAAAGATAATAATACATGGAAAGTGTCGTGTGTCACAAAGAAGTCTACTACAGCAACATCATTAAAAAAGAAGAAAAGTGTTTCACCTCATCTAGTTTAGTCTGCTGGCAGGGGAAGGAGAAGGTAAACCCAACTGGGAGTTTCTTGTCTTTGATGCTGTGCTTTTCCATGAAGTCACCGAGACACTCTGCAACATGGTCGAACAGCTGGAACAGAGGTGGAGAGAGTGAGAGGTTGTCTCAGTTTGAGCTGAAGAGACTCTGTGTGTGTGTGTGTGTGTGTGTGTGTGTGTATTTCAGTATAAACCTACTCTTGTTCCGCTGCCGTGAATGATGTCTTCTGGGGTGTCATAGATCTGACTCTCCATCTGAACGGTCTGTTTCTTCTCATGGCTCACTCTGACGCGGAGGATCCTGAAGTTACTGCCACCCAAATCCAACGCAATGAAGTCTCCCTTCTCTGTCGAGACAGAAAAAGTGGGAAGATGAGGGAGACGCAAAAATAGAAAGAGAGACAGAGAGGGGGATGAATGTCATTTTGCAGTTGGGGACATAAGAAAGGGTTGTTGACATTCACTTAAGAACACAGATTTAATTACAACGGCCAGATACTTGAAGACACGCATTAACAGTACGTCTCCGTTGTGTCAGCTTGGCAAACAAACACAGCTCTCACTATTACTGTACAGTGAATTAATGTCACACAATGTGTGGTCTATAAGCAACATGGAAGAAGCAATGTATGGAAAGATAAAGCTGTTTCAGAAGTTATGTCTCGTCTTTGGGCTAAAGCTGTCACCTATCAACTCGTACAAATACAATATAGAAGTCAGTAAGTAAATACAAAGGAATTAAGGTTTGCAGTGTATGTTTTTAGATGCATTCATTTTGTGTTTGTCCGTGTATGCTGGTGTGTATACTGTAGGTTTGCCTAAACCTTCTCTGCCAGATTAACTTCCCATTTATCTTACTTGAACAGCCTTCCAGAGGAGGACATTTTAAAAGATTAACTAAAAACCCATCTATTTAGTCTGTTTTTATGTAGTATAATATTTTGGTTTATTATTTGTACGTATTCTTGTTTCTATATCTATGTTTCATGGCAGCCTGGTCAAGAATGTGCATGAATAAATACTAGTGTGTTAATATGTTAGAAAATATCATGGTGGCAGAGAGAAACCTCCGTTGTGTAGGAAGGATGCCATGTTGCTCTTAATGGTTTCTACGCTCTGTGATTAGTTCAATCGCATGAAACGCTGGTGTATATTTAGTCCATGGTCACTTGGCAGTAAGAAGTGACTGTAGTTTATCGTTTGTTTAAATTGGGAACATAATTGGTTTAAAACCTTCTGATAGAGATCTTACTGCCCTTTGACAAGGGGTGATAAAGCAGGCAGTAACTCATTGCAAACACAGCCTGTTCCCTTCTTATTACGGTGTTTCCATCCAATTCTTATTCCTTGGTAATCCAGTACCAAATCAAACTGCACTCTTCACCTTAAGTAGATCCATTTAGAAGGTATTAACAAGATTACCTAAACATCAGTTAATGCTTGGTGTTGCTGCCGCTGAGAGAGTAGAGAGCCCATTTATTTTTATATCAACTAAGTCGTCCAGTCTAAACAGGCCTTATTCAAATTGTTGGAAATGCTAATTGTAGACAGTGATTAAAAATGTTATGTTGATTCTGAGTAAAGGTTCCAATAGTATCAGAAATGCTTTTTCACATTACTGTGATTGTGTCCCACAACTTTTTGTGCAGATCAGAATGCAAGGTCAGCTCAGTGGTGCAGACTGACTGATAATGTATCTGTAAGGAACGTAAACACAACAGACGCCAGTCGGTAAAAAGCAGTCATGGTTTGTTTTATGACAAAATATTTTCTAATAATTTTAAATTCTCTTCTGGTCAGGAGCAGTGAGAGCAGAGCAATGGAATAACACTGTCACTGTCTTCTATGGATGTTTATTGATATCTGTGCACATTTGACAAAAGATTTGATAATGAAACATGTTGTAGTGGCTCACAGTAAGAAGATGCCGAGACATTTCCTGTCTTTATCAGTGATTTATCAGATTAGATTTATTATTAAAACACAGACTAATTCATGCTCTCTATGCTCTTCTGCTCGCTTTTTGATTTACAGTAACACTGAAGAGAGATATGAGAAAGTAAGAGGATTAAGTGTACATCAGCTACTAGTAAAAATACATTTTTCACCGTATCATTTGTATTTCTTGAAAAAAAAAAAAAGAACACAAACATATTATTTTGTAATATAATTTAGACTTAACGTATTATGTTCAACCATTTGAAACATTAAGACTTTGACTTTCATTGTCACTGTCTTCTCTAACAATGGCAGCAGGATTAGTGCTAATCTCTGATCTCTCTGTGTGTGTGTGTGTGTGTGTGTTATTCATCTGACAAAGATAATACAATCTGTACCTCAGTCCGAGTACAGACACTTTCTTCCCAAAGTACAAGAAATCAACAAATTCTGACACACATTCATCTGAGTTACAAGGGCAGAACGTCTGCAGTAAATTAGGATTAGACAGCATGCAGCAGACAATGACATAATGACAAGGAAAGAGAAGATTTAAGTGCATTGTATAAGTCACTATACCAAAGACGAAACAGTAGCTTTGCCTTTTGAGTTTAGGTTAGATTCATGTAAGCAAGAGATCTACAGGGTGCCAGATGAGGAGTGAAAAGTACAGTATGATACTTTTTGTCACCCGACAAGAAAACATTTATCTGCATTACATACTAATCTATCAGCAAGGTTTTGTTTTTCAGAATTGTATTGTTGAACAGTTTCAATTGGTATCATCAATGGTCACAATTGATTCAGCTACTAATCTAATATAACACACTGTGGTGGTTCACACTGTTGACTCACAGCTAAAAGCCCCTTAGTTTGGATCACAGCACCACAACTGACTGTATAGAGTTTGCAAGTTCACCCTGTGTTATTGTCATTACATTTAGTTTCCTCCTACATGCCAAATACATGCAAGATCGGGTCAATCACTGGTGAACTACTCAATAGATTCTGCTATTAAGTGTCCCAGTATAAGCCACTCCAGTGAGCCAGCATGCACAATACCAGGGCCTCTCCTAAGTGGCATGCAGCTATCTTTAATGTTATTAAATACACCTGTGCTTGTCCTACTATGACATGTCAAAATGTTTGTCAAAAGGTCCACTGGCATGAACACAAACACACACCTACAAACTTGACCTTTATGCCATATTTCAGCCTCCAAAGGCAAAAACCGTGGCCGCCAAAGGGTGGGGAAATTTGTGTGGGCCAGCCGAACAACAGAGTGAGCTGTAGCTCTGTAGCTCTCTCTCTCTCTCCCTCTCTCTCTCTCTGACTACATAACTCAGTTTAATATATGTGTTTAGCACACCTGTGCAGATATCCCCTTTACCAGCTTGTATTTGTTGATATTTATACCATCTTAGTTAAGATTTAGCCACATGCAGCGGTGGTTATCAATATTGCGTATAGTAAAAATATTTTGAATACAACTCCACACAGACCTGAGTGGTGGCAAAATAGTGCCCTGTTGTGTCAATACCTTTTTTATTTAGAAAACAAAAAGTACAAATGCTGTAAAAAGCCAAGAAAGAGGACATGAAAATGATACATTTGTAAGTCATTTTGGTTGATAATTTTCTCTTCATATTGGACTGTGCAGCCTTAAGTTTGTTGTCACAGTGATAAAAGAGGCGAACTTGTTGTGTTACTGATTTCATTTAGGTGCTTGACTCGATGGAGTTCAGACAATCCAACCATGGTTAAAATCAGAGTTAGGGCCTACAAACCTGAGCCATCAGGGATTGACTGCACAAAAGTTGGCAGCATTTTCAACACAGCAGTGGGGTTCGTGTCCCGGCCCAGTCCTTTTACCAGCTCCCTCCGAAACCGCTGCGTGACTTCCTTTACCGTCTCATCAGAGTAACGCATGGAGTACAGGTACTTATCGATCTGAAAATAAACAACAGACAAAATAATAGAGACATTAATCTTCCTAATCTTACTATAATAATATCCATATGCCACATATCAACATTGATACTCACAGCACTATCCCCTTTGGTAATGACAGTGTTTTTTTATCTGTAACCATGATGATGCAGGAAACACAGTACAACTAACTCACCATCCATAATGTTTTTAGTCATCCATGACAATAATCCACTTCCTGAACTAATTGATCCCAGCTCTGTTTAACCCAGAAATGAATCAGAGCCACAAAACTACGTAACTGTTTATATTGCTTTAGTGCAAAGAAACTCTGGGCAGTTCTTTGATTCATACTGTGATCATATTGCACAGTCACTATCTCATGAAAACCACAGCTTCATCGGTTTGACACACAGCAACTCGTTCTGTGCTGTTATCAAGGCCTTCCTTGTGACTTTATTATGGGTATGACAATGATGAGGTCAAGAGAGACAGATGAGGTGTGCCTTAAAGAAATGATCAGCACATCTGGCACATACTGTAGATCTTGCTCACTCTGTAAACTGTCGCAGATACGGCACACAACAGCCTGAGCTGTTTGGCCTTTCAGGAACAGGATGTTAAAAAAATCCTGGTGAAATCCATCGTTGCATCACACGCTATAATGAAGCAAAGACCTACTTTATCCACAAGTGTTACACACAACGAGTCACTATGGTCAAATGTCATGTTCATTACGACTTGCTTTGTAAAATTACAGTGTAGTTGAGCGAGAGTTAACCCGATTATCATCAGTTTGTTTCATAACAATGACTACCAGAATATATGAGATTTATATTAAATATTAGTTCACACAAACATGCTCACATGACTCATTCACACACAAACAATGTTTGTATGCATCTGTGACGTCCATGTGATAATGTACTAGTTTTCCTCATTGTAGCGGACGTTAGATGGGAATGTTCTAACTTCCTGTTTTAGGAGTCACATATTCATTTCCTATACAGCTCCGGTCTCTGGTAACTGGTTCAGGACAATGCTAGTTTGGGTGTGAGTGTACTTAACATCTGCTGACCATAGAAATAGATTTAATTGAGAAAATGTGTGCCGACACTAAAGGACAAATACAGTGTTTTTGACATAAAGATTACAATCAGCAGATTTCTTTGAGCATAAAATCACATTTGGATTTTGTTGTCAGAAAATAAACACAAAAGACATCTATTCAAAATAAAAAAGATAAAGACAATCAATAAAATATACTCAGGCTTTGATATGAACATAGAGCATGTGACTTTTCTGCCATTGTAAGAGGTCAATTTTGCTTTTATCATACATTAAATGAGACCTAACATGTAGACAAACATTGATGACCTGCTGATTAACCATGCAGTCATGTTTAAATAGTATAAACAAGTTGTGGGTCAACATGGACAAAGAGTAACATACATGTGAACCGCACTGTCCAACTGCTAATGTGTTACATTCCCTATATTCTGGCTAAATGTGGAGTCTGCCTCTGCGATGAAAGCTCATTAGCACATGCTCTTGTTATACAGGAGCCCACAGCTGACTAAATGTGACCTCTCGCCTTCATAGAATCAGTAAAATACATTGTAAACCTGCTAGACAGTCCAGACACACCCTGAGCTGTATTTTACACTGAGGTCGAGTCGGTGGTTTGAAGAGATATTTTAACAGCACTGACATGTTGGTGCTTGACACTGCCCTCCTCTTTCGACACGACAGCGTGCCCTTTGCATCTGCTATTTCAATAATGCCATAAACACACACTCAAACAACCACATGTCTCTCCGCTCTCTTTCTATCACGATGCACACAGATACAGTACCTTCTACCTTTCACTACCACACACTAAATGCATTCAGAATGTGATAGTTTTTAGGTATTTAGAGTACAAAGACTAAACGGTTTAAAGTATGTGAAAGTCAACTTGGTAAACTAACATCCTGCTGAGTTGTCCTTATGTGACACTGTGCCCCTATGGTAATGCACCAAACAGGCTAAACAACACACAGCAGACACAGAGCCTGTTGCATTTGTATATGCAGTTTTGCATGTGGTGTGTTTGACCCAGGTCAGCTGAGGAAATGAAAGTAGAGTATGAGTTGGAGCTACTACACTACAAATATCTGCAGTGTCCACATAGAACTTCTCATCAAAGGTTTTTAAGTGATAAAAATGTAAACTTGTGGCTGAATAAGGAGTAGAGGTCCACAGTAAATAAGAAAGCTTTGGCTTTTCTCCCAACTTTTCATCGTCCTGTACTGACACACTTTAACACTTCTATTTATTCTTGATAATCACATTGGATATGCATCCCTGTAATGTGAAATGGTTGCCAGTACTGGTGATTCCATCGGGAATCAATATTCTAGTCTGCAGCTCTGTGCAGTCTGTACTTGTGGTTGAGTTCATACAGCTCCCTCCAAACCCTATTTGCTAAATGATGTGTCTGAGAAGCAGACAAACACTGAGGCCTGTATAGACCATCATCCAAGGTCACCACACCCTAAATTAATTCTGGAAAATAACACTTTTTTCTTTTACCTCCACAAGACAAACTTGAGCTGACTGAGTTTCGGAAATCTTTTCCATCATTATGTTTCATCACACATGAAGTTCCTGGATCTTAAAGGGTAACCCCACTGCTTCCACACATCATTGTCTGTTTATAGGTCTTGAGGACTGCTACTGCATATGTGAAACATTGTATAAAGACTTTTGTGTCTCCAGAAGGAACTGTGAGAAATCTGATGAATGGGGCTGGAGACTACAAGTTTGAGAATAAAAGGAAATCTGGATGTGTGGAGTTAGAAAGCTGTAGCCCAGTCCTCCTCATGTTTGAGACGAGAGGCTTGAAGCTACATTAGCCGCTACTACCATAACACACCTGAATCTCCAACCGAACTGTTGCATTGTGGGTGATGTAGGCAGAGGATTTTGACAAGAAGGAATAATTGCATTTTGATTGCCTCTGAACGACTCCTAACGCGTCGGCGGTGGGCCGGCGACTCATAGCTACTTTAGCTGACAGCGCTAACAGTGCAATCTACAGCGAAAGTGCTGACAGAGCCAACAGTGTGGGAACCAGAGGGTGGGTGCTACCAACAACGCTGTTGGTTGAGACGGCAATATCAATTGTAACAGCCGTATGAGAGCAGTGCAGAGCGGCGGCAATCAGCTAACCAGTGGAGCTCGCTCACATGCACGAACATGCACTTAAAGCAAGCGCAGCCGGCCCGGCTAGGTCAAGGGGAAACTCCGATGTCAACACACAGAGGGAGAGCGACTTCATTCTCTGCTCAGGTACACGATACTCCACTAATCTTTACATAACAAATATTTTGTGCTGCTATATTATCAATCAGAATGGTAAATACAGCTCCTTCAAGTAAATTTAGCCAGGTGTTTGCTAACATGTAAGTCAAAAACTTGAATGCGTTGATAAGCAGCATATAAAGGCTTGATGATTTAAAGTAGCCTGTACAAAGTACACAATTCTGATTGACCGTCTAGAAACAGATTTTCACCTCTGTGACTGAATGAATTAAGCATGGCAGTTTAGGGCAGGCCATGTGCACACCTCTAGATGTCAGTTGATGTAAATAGATCAATTCAGATTATTTAAGCAGCCAACCCATTCTGCACATGCCAACTGCTACTACACTACTGCTGCCTGTCAACACTGCTACGCATTAGTCTTAATAGATATATTCTCCCATCATCACCTGGCTCTTTCTGTTCTGGATTGTAATTAATTCCTATATTGGAAACTGTACGTTGAATTCTAAATGTGTTCTTAATCCGCTAGTTGTAGGAGAATGCATTTTTAGCTAGTCTAATTAAATCACAATGTGTTACTAGCTGACCAGGGGTGCTGGATTACAAAGGGGCTGATTAAAGGCATTGTACACGATTCTCCACATTGAACTACGAGAAAGCCACCGAACTCAGACTTAAATTCTTGCTGCAGATTAAAAATTTGCATCTATGACTCAGCACTCTGCAGCCAAAAACCATGCCTAAGCATTTTATTATAGCAGGGCATCATCTGATCTCACAGCTCCGATCGCTGCTGTGGATACTTGAATACAGAGAATACTGTGCACATGTATGATTCATCTTCATCAGATTTGTGAGGTTTTTTAACCAAAATAGGAGCTTCCACTTTTTCCACTAAAGTTGAGAAGAGTGACATTTCCTGAAAAGGTGAAATGAGGCCTCTGTGGTGTGTGAGTCTGTACGCATGCAACTATAAAGGCTGTGTTTTCCCCTCAATACACCTCTGACACAAGTTTCTCTGACTCTCTCTGAAGCCAAGATCACACACTCTGTGTCTCTCTGTGTCTCTTTTCTTCTTCTCCCTGTCTGCATTCCTCCTCTCAACAATGCCTCGCTCTCCTCGTCACGGCAACGTGGTTTAAAGAAGCACTGAAACCTGACTCTATTGTGTATGTACGTGTGCACGATGTTGTGCACACAGCCGTGCCATGTGGGAAAATACTGGCCTCTACCCCCCCCGCCCCCGTGCGCACTTTGGATGCCCGCTAACACTCCCACAGTGTATTAAAGAGTACAGTCAAGGACACTGCAGTGGACTGAGTGAAGTGGGGACACACTCAGCTGATTGCAGCTCTTTGTCAACTGCAGCTATACACAGTTTGTCTGAAACCACATTAGCGAATTGATTATCTGTAAACTTTCTCTTGTGGTTGCTTAAATCCTGACTGTATGTTTCACAACTAGAGAAGTTGATGTCGAGGTCCAGACAAACTCTGTTCTTCGAAAAGCTACACAATAGCCACACAACTGGCACAGTATGTTTGTGTGTGGGTGTATTTGTGTGTAAGCCTTCCTCCTGTCACCTGTGGTCACATGGTTCAAAGCTGACCTATTTTAGGGAGGCAGTGAGAGGAAGAGAGCAGGAGTAGAGAGGGAGGGAGATGTGTTGTATTACATCAGATCCTGGCAGCTGATAAATGTCTTTTACCTTTACGGATATAAATTTGTCACATCTGGGTAAGACAGCTTTGTCTTTCGCGTTGTGCAAATAAAGATTTAACCAAACTGAGAAAGTGGCTACAGACAGAGAGGGAAATGAAGGAAGGGGCATACAGGGAAAGGATCGGTGTTTGATGCAGAATCTACAGTTGGTGATGATGATGTGTGACATCATCAGAAAGCGACCTTAAAGGGACCCTGCACCATATAAATTTAAACACAATGTGATCAGGATATTACAACTAGTGAAGGTAAATATCTTAACAAGGACAAATAAGATGACACCAATGGGTCTGACAGTATTTTAACTTCCTCTGCCTCAGTTATACTTTATGGAACAGCATTAAATCAAAAAGTAAGGTGAATTGTTGTGGTCTGAGTGACTGGAAAACCTTAGTTCCTTTGCCACACACACACACACACACACACACACACACACACACACACACAGACACACCCACACACACACACTTCTTTGGGCAACCAAGACTGTTCTCGATAGTTTTATACCAGAAGTTGCACAGTGGAGGCTGCTCAGCTGAGAAGTTATGAAAGACACACATTCATGGCGCTGAACTCATGTCACTCTTCTCCGCTTTCCCCTTGAACTTTTTCCATATTCAATCCTACTTTAAAACCTACCAAAAGAAGCTACCAGTCATACTCATTTGTACTCAAATCAATCTTTTCTCTTTCATTTAAGGTAAACACAAAAGTGCAAGTATCATTTTAAACAGAACATGAAAGAAACTCGGGGACCCTTAAAATAACTTTGCTCTTTCTTGTAAACCTCCACCTTCTCTTCTCATCTGTCCTTTCATCATTGCCTCGATTGTTGCCACATCTCTAAAAATGGACGTCACGGCAACAATGGCACACCTGTGAGTCATGTCCTTACACATCTCACTACACAAACACACCCCTGTGCAGTTTGACACGTCTCGTTGAGCCAGGTCAATTTAAATCTTACAATAAAAACTAATTGTGAAACGACCACTGCACTTCACTCCCAACATATTCTCTGTTTTATTCACTTCCTTAAAGACATGTTTCACATAACAAGGATTTCCTGATGTGCACTGTACTGAAAAAAACTCCAATAGTTCAGCAGTTATGATGATGACAGCATGAGTAAACTCAATGACCTCTACAAACACACGCTCTCCTCTCCTCTCAACCTCAGCTTTTTCTCCCCATCAGTCTCCCTCGATCAAACATGATGTCAAAAAATGGAGCCAGAAGAACCGGAAAGCACTCACCTTTTTAACCTGATCATCCTTGAGTTCAGTGAAGTAATAGGCTAGTAGCTGGGCCGCAATCATCCTGGTCCTAGTTCTCTCTCACACACACATGCAGACTCACTCAAACACACTCTGTCTCTCTCTCTCTGTCACACACACACGACCACCTACAGTTAGATGAGGAAATATCCTAAATAAAAAGGTAAAACAAAGCAACTCAAGTTCTGCTCTGGCTTTAGATTGTACATACAATCTGTCACACGCTGCACGAGATATACAAATATCCTGAGTA
The DNA here is from genome assembly GCF_004355925.1 of Anarrhichthys ocellatus. Lineage (NCBI taxonomy): Eukaryota > Metazoa > Chordata > Actinopteri > Perciformes > Anarhichadidae > Anarrhichthys > Anarrhichthys ocellatus. Next base: position 5,866,618 of record NW_022280036.1, read on the forward strand.
CAATCCGGCGTGGTTTAAAATAGCCAGAGCTTCCTCATGTGCTGCTAAGACTCTTCAGCCCTTCTTTCTCTGAACATGTGAGTGAAGCCAGGAAGTATGAGTGAGACAGCAAGTTTAGCTGCAGGAGGCAGAGAGAGAAAGAGAGAGAAACAGGGAGGGCCAGAACATGAGCTCTGCCCACTGTCTCTGAGCTCATTGGTTACAGAGTGTGAGCGGCCATTTCTGTGATTGGCTGGCCTGCTGACGCCTTGGACTGCCTATTTAGGAAGGGGGAGGGGGGAGGAAGGTGAGCAGGGAATTTGGGTTTTACTGTTTCAAGGAAGTTATAAAGTGACGTACCATCCAGTGTGTGTTAGTGAGAAAATGACTCACACAGTCATGATACCAGTGTAGGAGTTTATAGCTTTTCACTGAAGAGTCATTCTGCTTGGAAGAGGAGAGGAAGCTGCCGAACGTTCCTCCTTTGAGCCTCAGCAACTGTGAAGGGTGAAAGAAAAGGTTTTATACACAGCACTGGTAAAGTTCTGGAGCGTAACAGTGGGGAGGTCAGGGAGCATCGTGATGCCTTTTGTAGGTCGAACCAGCATCTCAACTGGTGACCATTTCTGTGTTTGTGTGTGC
>NW_022280036.1:5867638-5906416 GCF_004355925.1 Anarrhichthys ocellatus
TGTGTGTGTGTGTGTGTGTGTGTGTCGTAGCCCTCAACTGGTAGCATTGTAACACGTTAATCCCTGATAGATTAGCTTCTGTTTCACTCCTGTTAACACACAGTCTTTCTCAATACATTTCCTTCCTCCTTTCCATAATCACTTTAATTTGTTTCCTTCCTTCATTGATTCTTTTGTGATGCTTTGGTTTTGCTTTGCATTCTCTTCTGTGTTCCTTGTACTGTGCTGCTTTCTTCCTGCCTTCATTTTCAGCACATCATCTAAGATGTCATGAATGGATTATCATAAATACACTAATCATTGCACTGATCATTGTATTGAATTGAATCCAGTAATCCAGTATTGTCAAATCTGTAGTTGGAGTTTATAATGCAACATACAGTATACAAAACAGCCTACTAGTCTAACCATTACATTCACAAAGAAATACTATAGGCCTGACCTCATTATTCAGGTCCTTAGACTGAAGGTTAATCAGCGATACTAAAACACATCTTCAGTTAAATTGTTACATCACTTTTCTAAAACATTATGGTCTCTATTTCTCCATGTACATGTCTGTACTGCTATTTCAGCATATACCATGCAGACAGACCAAATAAAGACCCACACGAATGGGCAAGGATCCAGTTAGACAGATAAAGCAGGCAGACAGTATGGCCAAAATGGCACCGATGCACAGACAGACAGAGAGACAGACAGGAGATCACAAGGACAGAGAGTCAGTCCAGAATGACCGAACAGAGCGCTGGTTGTTTTGATATTTTTGGGAAATGTGGTCAGCGGCATTCCAATCCTCCTTCCGCTCTTCATCAATACTGAAATAGTGCTGACTAACACAGAAACACACACACTCTCTCTCTCTCTTTGTCTCTCTTTTGTACAACATACACCACAATTTCTAAATAGATTGACATTTAATATAAAGCAATAATTTATTAGGTTAGTGTGAAAGAATCATGTGGTTTAAAGAACTGAAGAAGTAACCAAATTACTGCAGTTTAAAAATGAAATAGAAAGACTTCAAACAGAGCAGATTAGGGGTGTGTGTGTGTGTGTGTGTGTGTGTCACACAAGAGACTGTTCAGTTCTTCAGAAAATCACACCAAATGTAGATCACATTTTGACAACTGAAGCTTATTATCATTCTTATATTGCAGTTACCAAGGTGAACGTTATGACAGCTGTATAAATCCTTTTGTTTTATCTCAGATAAAGTGCTAACCTTGAGTAGTTAGCAGGGTGTCATTTTTTAAATGAGCATTTGTTCTTTTCTAAAACGAAGTACTCAGCCCTGGTATCAAAGGAAGAGAGTCTAATCAGTGCACGGCTAACACGGGCATGTGACCCTGCAGCTGTGGGTGTGGCACTTTTCCCACAGCTGACTTGGTGATTATTGGAAAATAGAGGGCTTTGACTTGAAGCTCTCAAATACCAAAAATGGCTCAAGAACCAAATATTTAAAATATATTTAAAATACTTTTGGGCCAGTCACACATTTGTTTTGAAATTTAGATATGGTCCATCGCTAATACAGAGCCCACAATAAAACAAAGGCTTTTCGAGGTATTTGTCAACCAGAAAACTTTTCTGGTTGACAAGCTTTGTTGTGATTTTGTAAAAATCTGTTTATTGTAATCCAGCTCTTTAAATATAAAGAACCACATTTGAATCGATGGCAGCAATACTTTCCATTTTTTCCATTTGGCAGCACAGTGCAGCACAAATGGCTGTGTCCATGGGTGGGAAGCCTGTGGGGGATCATGCAGTAAAAACCTCTGCATGTTTTATGCCCTTCAGGTGAGGCTCCTTGCTGTGAAGTGAAAAGAAGCTGTTGGCGAATCCATTCGTATCTGAGGCGACGAATGATGCCGGTCTGCAGCTCTCCCAGTCCATCAGACAACAAGCAGCGACAACAACAGCATTACTGGGGGAATTTGGCAACCCAAATTATGAGGAAAAAAACCTGTGTGAAGTTACATCTCCAGCTTCTGTCTGGCCACAGCTGTAATAAGGGCGGCACCCTTCCCGCCGCCGCCTCCTTCTGATGGCAGGAAGGTCACGTTACACTGAGGAGCCAAAATTCTGGCAGTCTCTTGGAGGATGTTGGAGAAACTAGAAACAGCAACAGAAGATAAAAAAAGATATTTATGTTTTATAAAGATTTTTAAGAAGCAAAATAAAAGAGGAAACAATTAAAAAACAAACAAAAAAACAACATTATATTGTTTTGCTCCTGTAGCACACCACGACTATAACAAATACAAATAACTCACTGTGGATGTAATTTGTAGAGTGTCCCGTCCACCCCTACAGTGATGTTCAGATGGTCCAGTCCTCGGTTCTCTCTGATCTTATCGACCACAGCCGCCATTCCTGCCCCACACAACTGAGCTGCACGACATGACACTGCCCCACATACCTGTATAACAATGAAAACCATTATCGTTACTGCAACACTTAAGACTGTTGGTGCCACAGTTTGCTGAGCCAGACAATATCATATCGCTCCTGAACCATTAAAAATAAATCTTACTCAATCCTAAAATGACGTTGCAACAGAAAACATGGTTTCTAAAAAAAAAAAGTGTCTAAAAATGTAAACTCTTAACCTCTCTCTGGCATTTGAGACATACAAGAATTAGGCCAAAGAGTTGCAAAATATGATATTATATTTATAATTTTCTTACTTCTAACCATTGTTTACAAGGTTAGTTTAACATAAGGTTAATGATGGCTGCATTGCATTTAGGTTAGTAGTTCCAGGGTCCTTGGCTTAACAAGGAATCTTAAATGGAAGAGAGTGATGATCAGTGTTAATCAATTACACCTGTGTTCCTCCTGCCATGACTGAAGTATGTGAAGTAGACTACACTTGTCCAGTAGATACTTCATGGTAGGGAGGGAGTAAATAGATTTAGAGAGGTAGTCTGGCTGTGGGTGGCTACTAGAGAAGTGAAATATTATTATTAATACAAAAATATAAAAGACATTTCCTTAAAATATCTATATATTTTATGCTGCAGTCATCAGTTACAGTATAACAAAGGTTATGTCCTTAATATTGCAGTTCACTTTAAAAACATGCAGGTTTAAAAGTTGGTTTAAAGTCTGAAACTACACTGAAACAGCTGTTCATCAACACACATGACATAGCATTGCTCATTAGTTTTTTGTCTTCTACCTCTTTGACAATAATGCTGTCATCACAGGTGCTGTCGAGCCCCAGCTGTTGGAGAATACATCTGACCTGCAGCAGAGCCAGGCGGTCACTAGGGGGAAACAACACTGTTACACAAGTTACAGTAAAATACAGTATGTATATGAATACACACATTTTCTCCTACCTCTCTATGTGTGACAGGTATTTGGTTTGGAATATTCCAGGTGTTTTTAAAGCTTCAGTGACGTGTCCTCTAAAGAGCAAACTTCCTCTGGTTAAATCCAATAATACCTGACGAACAACTTCTCCTAAATACATCCCACTCGTCAGCTTTTCAAACCTGCATAATCACAAATACACATATCGTTAGATCCATATAGACCATGTGACCACCTCATCGAGTTTCCAAACGGTTTAATTGTAAACACACAGAATCACTGAAGCATGAGACACAAAAGTAAAAACATGGGTACACAACCACATGATTAACAGAAACTTTGAAAAAATAAACATGTACAAGTATGAGAATGTCCTCGTATATATGCAAAGACATAAATAAGTGACTGTCCTGAAATCCTAAGACACACACACATGCTGATTAAACATACATGTATATTGATGTATATTGAGACATTGATATGTATATCAATACGTGTATATTTGATGACCAAGCATGGAGCATCACGAGATCAACACACACATATACACACGCGCGGTGAGGGTTTCTAACCTTTGTTTTCCAGGGTTCAGTGAGTTTTGGTCGACCTCAATGTCGTAAGGTGTGATGATGTCATCCAGAGAGCCATCGTCACCCAGACCCCCCCACTCTGTGTTTATACACATCTGTGGTATCTCAGCATGCCCCTCCTTTCTCTCTCTTTCTCTCCCATCATCCTGCTGAGAGCCGAAACAAACGAGGGGTTTAAATATGTGGGTCATCATCCAAAGATCCATTTCACATCACCCCAGCTCACTGACAAACTGAACACTGTGAGTGTTTTATGAGACATCTTCTACCTTATCCTCCTCTCCTTCAGCTGTCCCCTCTGCTCTTTCCTTATTTCCTGTCTTTTGTTCAATCTTCTCAATGTTCTTCAGCTCCTCCATGTAACAAACATTAGTGCCAGTTCCTGTGAAACAGAGTCACATAGTCTGTGTTATATAAAACATTACGATTACAATATTCAGAAAATGTTTTTTCATCTCAGTAGCTTGTGTTTGTGAACAAAATCAAGTGTGCTTAGTGACACACACTAACGTGCATTTTTATGACAGTACTGTGTCTTTCTGTCTTAACCATCATAACTACAGGACTGACCACAACCATGAACATAATTAGAGAGTTATCTGGAATACAAACACCGTCTGAAAACGCACACCAAGTAACTGACAACTAGCCAAAATATCATCACTTTGTAAAGGCTGTAAACACGAAGGTTACATACCAGCAATCAGTCCAATCTCACACTGAGGGTCTTCATAGGCACAGCTCATCATGGTCGCCACTGTGTCATTGACTACTGCTGCTATGTCCAAGTCAAACTCCTATAGGTACAAACATGCACATGTGTACACAGACACACACATGCAGTATGCAGGGACAGGCATTTAGTACATGAATCAGCATCCATTAAATGTACTGTAAGACTGGGTTGGGACCCACAGGTGGGTCGCAGGAGGTTTTATTTGGGTCGCCAAATAAATAAGCAAAATTTCTTCCATGGCCTTTTCTTTAACATTTATCTCTGCAGTACACCTTTGAGCCAGATGAAGGAGCCTGCATGTTTGTATTGTTCTGATAACTGTAGCCTACTTATAACATGAATCTAATATGAAATGTTTGTTTTATTGATGAGAGAGAAAAATTGTGATAAGGCCTGTTAAATTGGGTTGCGATACTGTGTCGTTTTTTATAAAGTGGGTCCCCAGAAAAAAAGGTTTGCGAAACACTGCCCTACAGTATATGAATATACAGTATATACAGTATATATATGAATTTCTCATCATAATTTCCATTAATTTCAGGCTGAATTTCCGTGCATCTTACATAAACAAACATGCACAAATAGGAAAGATTGCAGAATTATTCTTTCACCTCATGTGACAAAACCCAGATTAATTATGAATTATTTGGTTGCGACCTGGCTCCGGATAAGCTGAAGCTAATGGCTGGATGGATGGTTGTATTTCTACTCACGTTGCGTCTCTTGATGGCTTCCCTCAGCATGCTGACAACATCATGTCCTTCACAGTCTGTGGCTTTAAAACATTTGGTCCAGCTCAACAAGGTGCCCTAAGGAACATACAAAGGTTGAAAAAGGTTACAAAATGGATGTTTCTCCTTTTAGTGTTTGTTTACTTGTGAAAAGCTATTAAATTACACTCTGATGTCCACACTGACCGTGTCAATAGATGTCTTCTCGCAGGGGAAAGAGAAGGTGAATCCTGCAGGAAGACGAGCATTCTTCATCCCCATGTAGTCCAGGAAGTCACTCACACACTCCGCTATATGATCAAACAACTAGAGACAGACAGAGAGACAGAGAAAAACTTTTGTGGAAGTGGTAGGTCGAATTCATTCATTTGAAATGTGTTTATTTGCACAGTAATTCAATCATTTTCTCATCATCGGTGTTACACTAAACTGAGCTCCAGTTTCATGTTATCTATCTACCTACCACTGCCAGTCCTTCTGTCTTCTGTCTGATTATTTAGTACTAACACAACAACAAAATGTCCTACCTCCTCTCCACTTCCCTGCATTATCTCCAGTGGTATGGTGTAGATCTTGTGGTAAAGTTGTGGGTTCTGTTGCAGACCTTGTTTAAAATTCACCAGCAACACTCTGAAGTTTGTTCCTCCCAGATCCAAGGCAAGGTACTGTCCATACTCTGAAGAACACAAAAAAATAGCTTACTGATTATCTGGTTTTACATAATTCAGATCAATTTTTTCATGTGCAATTAAAGTCAAAAACTTTGAAAGAACTTTTGATTGTTCATTGTGTGTTTAATTTTGGGTTGTGACCTGTGCCATCAGGTGTTCGGTAAACAAAAGAAGGCAGCATCTTGATAGCAGAGGGGCCTTTGCCCTTCAGCCCTGCTTCAAGCCCCGTCCTCATCCTGGTCTTCACCAACTGGAGCTGCTCTTGGCTCAGTCTGAAGGGTGACAGCGTCTCATCCACCTGCGATACATGGAAGAGAGACTTTATATTACCAGATATGCATTAATTAATGAGGATTAAATGTGTACACTTGCAAAGACACAAAATACATACAACACACACAGCATCCTAACCTGTCGCCTTCGTAATGCCAATCGTTGGGCGACTGCTGAAACCAAAGCAGCTCCTTTGCTGCTGCCGCTGTCTGAGAGGACAAACCTGACATGGCACTCAGGGAGCAGCCGCCGCACTACTTTTTGGAGACGTTTAGGATACCTGAAATGGAAGAGGTCGAATGTTTAATCGCCCTTGGTAATCTGTAGCAGCTGCAACGACATCACTGCTATTGTAAATTTACAATGTAGAAGTCTGCCACAGTGTGGCAAGTTGATTTAACAAATGAGAATCCATAATTATTATCTCCACCATGAGGATCATGCAATCGATCGCAGGCATGCATGCGTGTGTGCGTGAGTGTGCACCTCTGCGTCTGTTCACGGCTAACCTCGCATTCTGCTGCAGCAAACTGAAAAATGTTTTGGCTGCTCAGTTATGGCTAAATGCTCAAGGACCTCTCCTGGTTGTGGTGACTGACTTTTTCAAAACACTGGTGAGCTAGTGATTACTCAGCTGAGTGCATCTCCAACCCTCCATCCGCTACTCTGCAGATAACAGAACTACCAGTACACACATTGATGTACTTCTACGCAACTCAGCCGCTGCTAAGTGAGCTGACAGCTTGGTGAGTGTAATTGTGTTTTTGGCAGGATTATATGACATGCCTTATAGGACGACTTCATACATTGTTTGTTTTTGAGTTTGAATGAAGTGTGTTTTACGATGCCTTACAGCCCATTGGTGTCTAGACTGAGGGTTAGTCAATTGTTGGTTGCATTCTTTCAATTGTTGGTTGCATTCTTTCAATCTTACAATACACCAGTGGTCGTTGCAGACACACTGTGCAGAGATCTGCACTCTACTAAGTACACTTTTCTAGTTATATTGTAATTTAGATAGCTACAAATGTATTTTTACAGGTCATAACAATGTGACCGATTATATTTAAAGTTATGTGCTGTTAGAATCTGACTAGTAAGGAAGATAATTCAAGATACTGTATGTCCATGATGTGCACACAGATAATTATAAATTTGGCGAATATTTCAAAAATAACCTACTGTGGATGCATCTTGTACACAGTTCCATCCACACCTACAGTGATCCTTAATGTCCTCAAATTCCGGTTTTGCTTAATTCGAGTCAAGATGGCAGCCAGTCCTGCAGCCACCAGATTTGAGGACCTGAAGGACACTATAGTGCTGACATGTTGAACAGCAACACAGTCATCAGATGTTGGGGTCAGATCAAGACCAATGAGAAGGTTTCTGGTGTTGTTCAGACCATTTTTGTACCTGAAATAGACAGACGTGAATGGAATCATTTTGTTTTACACAGAGCGAGTGTGACACAGACAGGCAGACAGACAGAAAGACAACTTACTCCTCCATGGCTGCTACATGTTCGGTGGTTATTGTCCCTTTAGTCCTCAGGGCATCAGACACATGTCCCTCAAACAGCAGTCCGAGTTTAGCCATCTTTAATACCACCAGCCTCACTAACTCACCCAGATACATCCCACTGACCATCTTCTCTAGGCTACGAGTAGGAGAAAAGGAACAGAGGGGTTTAAGGGAGATATGGTGTCAATCATGCTGTGCCTTATAACATGTCATATCATGGGAAAAGGCAAAACTGGTCTCCTCACATTTGTTTTCCAGGGTTGTTGGAGGCCGCGTCCACATCCCTGTCAAACTCAGTGATGTAATCCTTCAGAGCCCCGTCGTCTCCGAAGGCTCCCCACTCGGTGTTCACACACATCCGGCCCTCGTCTCCCTCCACCAGGTCAACGTTACGCAGCTCCTCCATGTAGCACGCATTAGTGCCAGTACCTAAACACACAAACAGGATATCCATGTTCATACTATTCAAAGAAACCTGCGCTGGTTACTTTCATTTTCTTTATCTTTAACTAATCACAAAATGTAAAACCTAATCTAACCTTAAAATGAATTCCTAATCCTAATCCAACTATAATCTACAGTACAAAACAATCACGCCCTCTCACATGCAGGAATACAGTGAAACACTAGAGGGAGCAGCAGTTTAACTACAGGTGAGACAACTTTTTGAGACACATTTGTTATTTCATCATAGCAGGCCCAAATATGTTAACGGAAAACTAAAGATGCATTCTGACTCTTATGGTCTTCAGGAATATCTCAGCTAAATTCTATTGTAAATTTGAGACCAGTATTTGCTCGGGCTGCATTCTTTTGTCCAGTGTTATTTTGTCCATTCCCGTGTACAGTACATACACGGAGAAGATAAAACTGACACAAAGATAAGGATGAAACATTAAAATGGCTGTTTATCTGGCACACACACATACACACACACAGACATAAACACATTTCAAAACAAAGTGGCTTTTTTGGCAATTAATTACACTCAAAATACAAGTATAGGGAGTTGGAGATAGAGTCTGGAACCAATAGATACAATAGACTTTATTATTGACTGCAACAGAGTTGGTGGTAATTGTCTGTTACATTATTATTATTATAGTTAACACCCCTGAGTGAATTGTATGAGTCTGATGATATCTACACTAAAGATGAATGTACTCACCAATGATGAGTCCGACTTCACAGTACTGGTCATCAAAACCGCAGGTCATCATAGTTGCTACGGTGTCATTAACCATGGCTAATACCTCTACATCCATACCCTGCAGTGTGAGGGATTATAAGGTAACATCAACTACAGTACAGTTTATGTACCGAATCAAGTGTTTCCGAAGAAGTGCAGTCGTATCTAAGTGATGAAATTGGGTAAGATATTCAGAAGAATGAGCTTCTCATCAGAAGTCATGATTCAGTACCTTTACTGGCCTGTCTAATAAATGAAAAGTTGTTTGTGGGTATACTTGAATACAGGCATCCTACCCCAGTTTTGTTGATAGCCCCTCTGAGGGCCTGGACCACATCTTTACCCTGAAGGCCTCGAGCCCGAAAGTTCTTACTCCAGTTTAACAATACTCCCTACAGAGGAAGACATTGTAAAAAGTAACATAAATTGCAGGTGCAGGTCATGAAAACCAGATGGATGTAGAGTGCCATTACCTGATTTAAGGTGGCTTGTTCACAGGGGAAAGAGAAAGTGAAGGCTAGAGGATGTTTCTTCTCCAAACTGATGTTCTTCTCATGCATGAAGTCCTTCAGAGACTCTGACACATGGTCAAATAGCTACAGACAGAGAGCCAGACCGAGAGGGAGAGAAGACAAGAAGACAAGAAGACAGTCAAGAAGAAGAAGGTTGAAAATGTGTTTCCTTTTTAAAATGTTTTTCTCTGTTGCTGCTCCCTTCCTTGTCTAAAACTCTTCACATTTATGTAGCTCCTATATGCCCCCCTCCCCCCCGGTACCTCTGTTCCTCTCCCAATGTGTAGCTCCTTGGGTATGGGGTAGGTCTTCTCCACCAGCTCCACTCCTCCCCTCCTAATACCCATGCCCTCTCTCACTTTAACTTGGAGCACCTTAAACCTGGAGCCTCCGAAATCCAACGCCAGAAACTGTCCTGTCTCTGCAGCAGTGGAGGAGCGATGCAAAAATATATGATCTGTATTGTACTGTATGTATGTATTATATGTTTCTTCTGAATGCACTGACCTAAAAAACAACCTGAAAAAGTGTGAAAACACATTAATATGATTTACCTGATCCATCAGGAGTGGAGCGGACGTGTGTTGGCAGCATCTTCACCGCTGCTGCGGCGTTGCTTTCCACTGAAAGCCCCTTCTTCAGTTCAGCCTGGAAACGAGCTGCGATGTCACTTAACTGGTCATCATGGAGATGCATGGCGGACAGAAACCTGTCCACCTAAATAATTAAAGGTGAAACAGAGCAAACGGTAAGCAATCAGAAGCATAGAGACACGATACAGATTCATTCTTTGTTTTTTATCTTGCCAACAAAGTAATAAACAAAGAGGAGCAGCAGAACAAATGTCACATTCTCTAAATCTTATTTATTAAAACCTCAGATTTTGGGTATATTTACATTGTGGTGACGATTTGGACTTGATGCGAAGAGTTATCCATTATCAGCAAATACATGGTTTATTTTATCTTGAGGTTGTGTATGTGGCATGTGCTCAACTCAAATGTATCACTTGTTTATAAAGCTCAAAGGTCATTTTGTGATAAACAGACTCAATCCAAGGAGTGTCGCTTGCATGTGGAGGAGACATAGGAGACTATGGACTTGTGTGCCACACATAAAGTGTGTAAAAAAAAAAAAAGAAGGAAAATCTGTTAATCTTCTCAAGAAATGACAAAAAAAAGCCTTTCCACACTCAGTCCCACACAGTAGACTCAGCCAATCTATCACTGTTGTGTCATGTTAAAGGGGTAAAGTCAGCTGGCTGCGTTTCACACTGTGTTAGTGTTTGAGTGTGGATGTGTGCTGTGTTCCGTATGAGAGTCAATACTTTGTCCCTGAGAGAGTGCAGTGTTGTCCCATCTGCACTAAGAGAGGAGTACAGTGACACTGCCAGGGAAAGATGTTAATCATTGCTCAGGAGATGAATGGTGACACAGTAACTAATGATAACAGCACCACGATCATCTTATTACTGAACAGGCTTCTGCCTTTTATTTTGGACAAGATCATAAATATCATGATTTATCTTTTATTTTATGAATTTCCTATAATGAATGATGCAGCACTACATTGGTGCATTAAGTTAGAAATCTAATTAATATTTTGGTTGAACTTGCCATAATTTCCATAATGTTTTACAGTTATATCATCAATCAAGGCCATAAATACACTTTGTTTGCAATTTAGCAAATTCTGTATGTAAGAAATTGACTGGTTATGTTTCTAAATGGCATTTCAGTTTGAATATATTACAGCAATCTCTGTCCATCTCATAATACCTCGTCTGTAGCAGTAGTCTCTAATGCTGAGAATTACTGCAGCTGGAACAAAAGTTTAGTTTAAGTGGAGGTGAAGCTCTTACCTTCTTTGTGGGATCCTCCTGGAGTTTGGAAAAGAAGGAGGCAACAAGATGAACGACAAACATCTTGATGTGCAACACAAACCACCATGAAAACTCCTTCCAGTTGGTTTGTTAGTAAAATAACAAAGGAAAAGACATTTAAGTGCAGCTACTGAAATACAGAGTCTGTTTCTTCCCTCCTGATAGTCTTGTGTTGTCCCACTGTACAAAATTCAATGATTAACAAGCCAAGCCCCTTGATCCCATAATTTCCTCCAATCTCTCTGGCTCTCCGCCCAACCCTTTCTTTTTTTTAGTATCAGTTGTGTCTCCGGTGACCGACACACTCGACCTTTACTAAAGATCTGCAGAAACCTCGGCTCAGCAAAATATTAGCAAAGACTCGACAAACGTCAAGGAAATTTTTCATCGATGACTCAGCTTAGCCCCATGACTATGACGGTTTTCAGAAAAACAGTTTAATCTATTAATTAAATGATACCACTAATACCAAAGACTGTATCAGACGGGAACGTCAAGGAAGCAGACAAACGATTGAATGAGATAACGTCTCAACAAGCAGCAGCCCAAGTACTCAATACAAACTCATGTTGTGCAGCCAAACATTGTAAAGAACATTTTATATTCTAGTGGAGGTCCCAAAGTTTCCAAAGATCTGAAATATATGACGCAGAATTTAGCAAAAGTGTGTATAAAACGGTGCACAGATCATATAGAATATTTCCGTTTGATGGAATAGTTCAGACATTTGAACATCAAATAGCTTCAGTGAAGAATTGGAACAAGCTGATGGAGTATTTATGATACTGTATAATAACATTTTAACAACCTTAACACTACTTAAAGGAAAACAAAAGGGGAAAATCTGCACATTAAAGCATTAAAGTAACTATATACTGTACAGGCAGTATGTGTGCCACATCCATGTTCTGCCAATTCCCACATGTCCCTCTTCACGGATGTGACTGGTCTGTAATGACTTGAGATTGTTCCCAATACTACATGAACTCATTAATACACATTTGATTTCATCTCTTTGGTGCCTCATGACCCATTGAAAATCCACACAGGAAAATCTTGAACATATTGTGTCTGTATTATCTTGTTATTCCCCGGAGTCAGCTGTATAACACAAAATAAACAAGACATCAAGACTTAAAACATAGTACATTTTTAATCAACTGACATCTTCCCCTTAAATATGCAAACAAACATGAAAAAATATGGCATCTCATCTGTATATGTAGACACCAGCAGGGATGCACTCAATTCTATGTATTCAAAATGTTCACAGAAACTGCAGCTCATGTCAGATTACTGTCACTGACAGTAATAACCCAACTAAGATGGATACATACTCGTGCTTTTTCTGAGGATTTATATTTGAGTACACTGAGCCAGATGGAAGCAAACTGATTCCTGACCTGCATAACACACACTAACAGTGCATGTTAAAATGTTTCCTGGTCACAGTGCTTGTAAATCAGCATTGAAACATTGTGGTAAACCAAAATGTTGCCAGTCAGTCTGTAAATTACAACTGTGGGCCTGTAGTTTAGGCAGGACGTCCCACAATAACCCACAACAATGGGTCTATTTCTTGTCAGCCAAATCCAAGTTAGGTCAGTAAGGTTTGTTGTTGGGCTAATTTGACAGATTTAAATTACTTTCCAAGGTGATTCTGTGAGTCATTTATTTGCTCCCACTGAAACGGGAGAATACAATGTGAGATTTAAGCACAGTGAAAACAAGAAATCCACATGGAAACATTGAATGACCCAGTACTCTGATGTAAATCTCAGTCCATGTCCAATGACCATAATCAAACACTGCTCTCGGGTTCAAATTACATGTTGGTGTTGTATTTTCATAGCTCGGGCTAAAAGCTCTTTACGATCCCCCTCCAGGACTAAAAACAAACCACCAGATATCACCCGAGGCTTGTATCAGTTATCAATCTCCAGTGTTGACCATGTGTGCTTTGTTCATTTCTTCTTCTTTTTTCTTTTCCCTTTGTTGTTGTTATTATTGTGAGGTTCTGTATCAAGTGCGCTCTGATTGGTGAATTCCTGCTTCTGATCTTTAGACCACTCCCTCTGAAGCTGCCGGAGCAAATCAGGAGTCAACAGCCCGTCTCTCACCAGGCGACTAGCTAGAGAGATGTCCATCTCTCCTGAGCCTCTTCGCCCCCTCAGAGGATTGCTGCTGGCACTTGCATTACTACCACCTGCTTGTCCACCCCTGCTGCCTTGTGTCTGTGGTGGGTTAGTGATGGTTGGGTCAGTGGCTCTGATGAGGTGGGTGATATTTAGGACACCCTGTTGTATGATATCATCAAGTTCCCGCTGGGCTTCCCGAACCAAGCCTGTGTCTGGAAACATGTCCATGAAACGGTAGCTGCAGAGACGGACAAAAGGACAATGTTATACTGTGAAGAAGAAGAAATATGATTGTGATTTCGCACACAAACAATAGATGACTACGTCAAACAACAACTTCCCATAATAAATCCAATTAAATGACAGGGAGACTTAGAAGAAATGTTAAAAACATCTGGTTACCTTAACCAGAGGTACAGATCCAACACATCATGAACAGCTTCCAAGTGAACCAGGTCTTTGATGTTTTTGGGTGCAGACAGAGGCCAGCTGACATGGCGACCCACCCAGTCAAATGTGAGGGGCTCGTCTCGACTGAACTGACGGGCAAACTAACAGAAACAACAGATTCAAATCAGTGCAACAAAGCTGGAAGTACAGGACAGTCTGCAAATCAAAAAGGAAAGCTCAATCACATCATTATGATTAATCCAAATACAGGATCATATATATAAAAAAAAAAAAAGTAAAACCAAAACTATGACCAATTATAACCGTTCTATTACTGTAATGAAATATTTTGCTATGCATTTACATCATTTGCTTCTTGACCGCTCAACAAGCAAGAAGGGGCTGATATTAGATTATACAACCTGACCCTGAATCCTAAAGGTAACAATATCTTAATTCTGGAGGCAATCTTATTTAACAGTATGCTACAGACATAAAGTCAGAGAGCAAAAGTGAAGTAGCTATAAAAAGTGTTCATCCTTATTTGGACTAGAACAATGAAACACTGAATCAGTTTCTGTTGTCTGGTAAACAGAAACATCTTAAATGTCAGAGTAAAAACAAACTGATCTAAATAGCTACATATCTGATTGATGATTACAGATCAAACATTTTGTTTGATATTTCATATGTAAGCCTCGTCTGACCCCAAAAAACCCAGACACTGCTGTTACTATTTATTAATAATTTCTACTTTCCCCTTAGTGTTGCCTCTGCTCATCAACCCAACTATTTACATGGTTCACACACATTTTTATCAATTCATTTCCAAGACTTTTCCATGCATTTAATGACAATTCTCTGAAATGTATTTGTACGAATGAAAAACAAGAATAAAAAGGTGGGAGTCCGACGTTACTCCATGCAGAGAACAATGTAACGTCAAGTAACGCCAACATTAAAACATTGTTAAACTAATTTAGATGTTTCTCAGTTAAGCTTACCTGAACCACATATACTCTATTATACAGGTTAAGAAAATGTCCATGACATTTCCAAAACCTTCTGGGATCATTTATTTTCCTGGAAATTACTTTTTTCAAATTGCAAGACTTTTTTTCCCATGACCGTACGAACACTGCATTTACCTCCTTTCATCTCATGCCTTCTTCCCAGCCTTACCTTCAGGAAGGAGGTGCATACAAATGGTTGTTTCTTGTTGATGGGAGCCGTGCAGAAGACGTAGCGGGACCTCAGGTTGAGTGGAATATGCTGAATCATATCAGCCAGAAACTTGAAGTCCTCAATGTTGCAGACAAAATACATACCGTCCACCTGAGAGAGGCTGACAAATATGTCCTGCGAGGAAGAGGAGTCACAACGTTTGTCAGAATGAGAAGATGAGGCCACAGCGTGCATGTAATAAACCAAACCAGAAGATTTTTAGAGTGCAACTTCCCCTGGACTTGAGCGTCTTTGTTACCGGTCAGAATTTAGCAGCGTCTTCTAGGCACTTCTTTGCATTCTTAAGGACCACGTACATCTCTTCATGTACAGCCCTGTTTTGATCCGGTTCTCCCGGTGGGATAATGTGCCATGTCACTCAAAGCATTCATCATTTCAAAATGGCTTTAGGAAGATGGTAGTTGACTTGAGTTTACTATCTTACATCTCAACAGTCTGAAGAAGTTCACACAATAACAACAGTCCCTCCCAAAATGAATGCAGCGACCGTTCGACATCAGGTCCTAATCAAAGTGTTAGTAGGTAGGAGAATAAGTGGATGAATAGATGGCTATACTCACGACAAGGTTTGACAGTGTAGCTTCAGGTAGATGATAGGCAAACATCTCTATCTGCTCTGCTGTAGGATGGAGACCTGCAGTCTGAGACAAAGGAGGAGACATAAATTACACTAAATATAATACATAAGTGTTGCTACATATGCTGCCGATACCTTTACCTAAGAGTGAGTGTGTGTTTATGCTCGTGTATAAATGATCACCTCTATGGGGTCTACAGAGTGGCTGAGTATCTCCTTCAGAACAGGCAGATCATCTCTGTGCATGGTGGTGACTTCTCCCTCTTCAAACACTGAGGCAAACCTGAAGATGTGACAGAGGAGACGGGTTTTAGAAATTTACTTGACAGAAAATAAATTGCTTGTTACCAGCCACGACAGCGGTGCTGGTATTGACTTCACCGTGTGTGTGTGTGTGTGTGTGTGTGTGTGTGTGTGTGTGTGTCTCAACTTGGCAAAATGTGGTGGAGACACATACTGCAGGGAACTACCACAAAGACGGTTTTGAGTACTTTGCTGCGTGTGTTTGTGTCTCCCTCTGTATCTCAGTGTGTGCGTGCAGGTGTCTCTCTCTCTCCCCGTCTGTGCATGCTTGTGTCTCTCTCTCTCTGTCTGTCCGTCTCTTCTCTACCACCTTTAACCCTCCTGAATGGGGATAATGCGTGTGAAAAAGAGACTGACCTCCCTGCGCGGCCAGATATCTGCAGGGCTTGTGATGTGCTGATGGTCTCCATCTGTTTCTCCCCTTTCTCATTGACATTAGGCTTTACCAGACTGTTGAAGATTATACGTCTTATACTCCTGGAGAGAGACGAAGAAAGGCAGACAAATGGATAAACGTGAGCCGAGTTGATGGAATCTATACATTAATCAAAATGTGACCATTACACTGCCTTCGTAAAGCTTGAAGATTAAAGTCTTGTTAAAGCGAGAATATTACATTACAGTCATTTAGCAGACGCTTTTATCCAAAGCGACTTACAATTCAGATTCTATCACACCGTGGTATTACAGTGTGCATGATGGTACTTACAGGTTGAGGCCCATGCCAATAGCATCTGTAGCAACCAGTATCTTGCAGGGGTCCTCAGGGTCATTGAACTTCTTGGCCTGTGCCAGCTTGGTGCCTGTAAATCACAGAACAACCAAGCTTGGTCTCTGTTTCGAAGTCTGGAGCCCGACAAAGGTCTCTGTCACACAAAAGGCTCAAACTATGGACAAAAGCCTCAGTAGAGTTTATTCACACACGACCACCTCTTTCTTTAATAAACATGGAGACGCTTAATTGAGGAAGACACAAATTCATAGAGAGGTTTTATCTTTTAAAGACCACGTTGACATATTCGGTCTTTTCCTTCCACACAGACATACATTTATTTCAACATCCTTCTAGAAAATACTCACCTGGAGGTAAACTCCCATAAATTACAGCACATTCCAGTCCTCTGGCCTCAATCTGTCTGCTTAGGGAGTAGATGTCATTTTTACTGAAGCAGACGATGCAATCTCCTGGTCTCAAGTTGTCTAATGACTCCACGGCATGATCCAAGATTGTGAATGGAGTTAACCGCTTGTAGGTGTTGACCTTAAGAGAGAGGGAGGAGTGGAGGGACACAGAGAGGAGAGAGAGAGCGTTTACCCAAACAACAATGATTAAAAAACAAACGGTGAATAACATCAGTGAGACCCTTCTCTTCCTGCTGCACTACATATTACAGCCTCACCTCCACCTCCTCTCCAGTGGTGTACATCAGCTCTCTGATAAAGTCTATGGCTGCAGGTTCACCACACACATGGATCTCCTCTGCACAGAGACCTGCACAAATACAAAGATGTCAGCTGCCGAAGTTGGAAACATCAATAAATGATAAAACTCAAAAGGTACAAAGAAAACATGCCAAATCTGCGTAACTTAAGTCTGTTAGAGGTGTGCTTGTACATATTTTGTTTGTGTAAACAAACTGTAAATATTCAGTGTGAGCTGTATTGGTTGAATGGTAAAAGAAAGTTTTAGATGATACTCATTAGTTTAGTCTTAAATCATACGGTCAGGTAGAGAAAAATTAGCTCCTCAACAGGTTGTGTGTGTGTTTAGTTGACTGGCTGTATATTTTTGCGTGTGTGTTACAAACCCAGCAGTGCTCTGGTCCAGGCCCAGCCTCTGGAAGGATCTCTGATCATTTGAATTTCATCGATTACAGCCACCTCATCTGAAGATAGACACACAAAAAGAAAAACAAACCTGGGCTTAACAGTCGAGGTGATGCCATGTCTTTGTTTATCAATGAACACAAACAGAATTCCCCTCAGTGCATAAACTTCTGCAACAACAAACAAATATATAATTATTACTGCATTCATTTATGGATGGTGGTTAATTAGAATGATTGTAATTCAACATAATCACAACTCAAACATTTGAGGCTAGATCTTGTTTTTTGTGTTTAAAAGAGCAGAGAGTCCACCTTTTAGAAAGAGACAGCAGTTAAACATTATTTTTTAATTTAGCTGATACAATCTGATAAGATACAATTCAATGTCCAACAGAGAAGTGTTTTCTTGTTATACGTATGCTATTAAACAGAAATGTTTGTACGCGTTAGGTTTACTTACAAGGTGTGATGACACTGCACATCTCAATGGTACATGCCACATGACCAGATGCTCGACCGTCTGAGTCCATGAAGGTCCTCTCCTCTCCAGTGACTAAGTCACATGGCACACCCTGGAGATACAAACAGGACGATAGTCAACAGTACGGTGTGGTGAGCAAGAGATAAACAATGACATCGTAAAAATATACACACACATGATAGACACAGTGAGAGACTTTTTTTCCACTTGTGTAGTGATACTCCCCAAGACCTTTAAATGACAGAAGACGACAAACACGTACGGCATTATTGCTCTTCTCAAAGATCTCGTGGGCCAGTAGTTTCAGGGGGCCACAGTAGACTCCCGACTTAGCGGCCAGGTAGCGCTGGATGGCATGGTAGGTTTTACCACTGTTAGTGGGACCAGCATGGAAAATCACCTTCCTCTGGATGGCACGAGCCTCAGGGTACCTGAAGAACACACACACACAAACGCATACGGACTGTAACCACATCGTGCATATTACTCCACATGGATAAACCACTGCTGTGACATTCCTGAGTCGGGCTCCATGATACGTACCAGTTAGCAGGGACTCTGAGGTCTGAGATCTTTCTCAGGTCATCCATACAGTCCAGCATAGGAAAGATTTGCTTGGCATGACGCATAAAGTATGGGTAGAGGTCATCAACATGACCTGTATAACAGCAGACGTTAAAGTTTATTATAGTTGAAATTTAATAAATGAATCAATATGATCTCTTGACACAACTCCATCTTGAGGTTTAATTAGAAAACAACAAACCTGCTCCATAGCAGATGTCACTAAGGATGATGTGCAGATCGGCGGGGAGTGATGTTACTTCCAGGATGAACTTCCTGAAGCTAATGAAGGCCTGGTGGAACAGACGAGCTGTAGACACACACAAAAAGACACACAAGGCGCACCGTGCAGGTTAGACTTCTGTCCGCATCAGTCTGACCAAAAAAAAAAAAAAAAAAAAAAATCACAAGATCAGGGCATAGCTGATCTCCACCGACATGATGATCATTGGCTGTTAGTCATCATTTTCTTTAACATGCTTTTAACATAATAAAGTTCTCTGGTTGATGACAACATTTATCAGGCCAAAGAAGTGCCACACATTTATTTCACAACAACAACAAAAGTGGGACATGATGATTCTGAAAACAACCTCTGTTGAGCCCAGACTGATGTTGAGCCCAGACAGTCTGGTTATGTCTGTATGCTGTGGTGACATAACTGCATCTTAAGCTTTATTTAATTCTCTCCCCATGTATGTGTGATCATATGTTAAATACTGATTGATGCTTTGAATTTCTATCTATCTATCTCAGAAACATTTACATTGGCTTTAAAATTACAATATATTGAAAAGATGTGAATTAATTTCTCACCATCCAGCCCATGGTCTGCTGCCAGCTTCTGCATCTCCTTCTTCTTATAAAACCGATTCAGAACTTTCAGCAGTTCAGCTGAATCACAGAAACAGATATATTATCAGAGAGACAATAATACACACAGTGCGTTTAAAATACTGTCCACTCAACTATCACCTCGTTGTCGGAATAGTTGAATACTTCCACAAACCTACGGGCCACTTACACTTAAAGTCCAGACCTGCTTAAAGTAAATGTGCTCACTTTTATCGAGTGGTTGCGTCAGCTCCACTCCCACACTGCCGTCTGACAAGCAGTCCATCCTCAGAGAGATGGGGACAAACAGAGAGGTGTCCGGAGGCTTTGAAGAGGAGCTGTTAGATGAACCAGCCCGATGTTGTCTGTGCAACAAACCAGACCCAGGAGACGCACGACAGTTGCCAGCAGCGGTGCGGGTAGTCCGGGTGCTAATGTGGCGTTGAAGTCGGGACAACAGATACACACACCGGTTCACCGACATCGCTGCGAGTCGTGTGTACCCCGGGTGTCGGCACCTCCTGCTGGCTACGTAGAAAACGTGTGCTACTGTCGCTCCATGCTGTTCGGCAGGTCTAAACGTGCGAATTACACAGAACCCACTTCACCAGAGGACGGTCAACACTAGTCTCTTCCTGCCGTTACAACGTGCAACAGGACCAGTCGCTGTATAGCTGCCCACAAACGTGCCTGTGTTGATATTGAGCATTAACTAAGTTTGTATTCAAAACGTGATGAGAATTAGTCGCCTGAATGAGCCAAAGTTATTCAATAACAAAGTATGACCGAACATAGTTTTTTGTTTTAGAATGCGGTGTCGCAAAGAAATAACATTATAAACAGGCATAAAAGGACTTCTTTATAGCTGAAACCGAAGATCGTATAAGCCGATTGTTACAGCGTCTCTTTGCATACTCATCACCTGCTTTGAGTAAAACGATCTTTGAAGGTTTCCAAGGCCTTGCATTCACTTGTATGAACTCTTCAGAAGGGACTTTCTATTTATTGTTTTCAAAATTGAAAGGATGCAGACTTGTAGTCCTGTTCACGTCTGGTAAATTACATAAGCCTCGTTAATAAAAAGCCATGATGAAAATTAGTATCTATCATTCCATATCTCCCCCTCTACCATCAAGACAAATGAACATGAAAGTTATCATTTCCTAAATGTGTCTATTTCCTTTGTCTACTAGTAGACTCGTGGCCAGAATTAGAGATATACTGATGTCATAACACATAATTCACACCAGCCCCCACACACAACATTGCTTATCAAAATTGTGACTACTACGTACTATGTGCAATGTTCCCTCAGCTGTATTTGAATGCCTAAAATATTTACAATGAGTCAAGAAATTAAAGTCTCTCTGAAACCTCTCATATACTTTCCCCAGGTGGTAATCAATTGAAAAAGCCGTAAACAGACAAATTACTCGTTGAAGGCTGTGGATATCTTCCACACAGACTTCTTGTTGGATGAATTAAATATTTGCACAAACCATGATGAGATGTACTCGTTTACAAAAAAAAGAACTGAACTCTTATGACTTTTTTTAAAGAAAGAGTTGTTGAAAAGATATTCTGTATAAATTTGCTTTATTCATGATTCATTGGCTATATATTTGGGTTTGGTGTATATACACATCATACACACACACACACACACACACACACTCACACACACATTTGATGGCATGATTAGACATTGTGTAAAGAGTAACATGCAGTAGATAAGACGGGCAGAGACTTTTGGCCTTTAAAGTGTTTCTTCATTACCTTGGAAGGTATTTAAAGTACACCAAATAAACCCAACCTGTACAGTGTTTGGAAAGAAAGACAGTGTTACCTGCAAATTAATTACACTGCTCCCAAACTAAATATAACATGACAGCATGACTTGTACATGAGAGACAAAAAGCAACCAAATATTGTACTTCTTAGCCAGTCCAATGAAAACAAGTCATGATGTATAAATGTCAGCATAATTTCAAATAGTCACAGGAGATCTCTGAGGCAAAGCTGTCCTTGAGTGATGTTTAGTTTCAGCTTCCATGAAACAAAGTTCAGCATTGAAGGGGGAAGTGCAAAACTGGCCACAGATCAGAGCTTACGGGCAAATTCAACCAACACACAAGACCGCTAACATCACCTAACTGTGTGCGTCTTTAAAGCAGGACCTAAACAGCCGGTCTGAGCGTCACAGTGGAGTATTGTTGGATTCTGCAGTATATCGTTACAGCATCCCTTCCAGCACTAACAATAGCAGACGTGAGCCATTTATTTAACAATAGTATTCTACTTATACCACACCAACAGACCCAAAAATGCTGCAACCTAAAAACAGAAAAAGAAAGTGAAACTGAATGTGAATCTAGTCTGCTGAGGATTGAAAACAAAAGGAGAAAGCGCTTCTCATGTGGCGGTGACGAACATACATTTTCAGGTGCAAGAAGCCGGAAAACTTCCTCAACTTTCAACCTTTTTTGAAGCTTTGAATTTAAGATAAAGAAGAAAATCTATTTCCTACATCAACTGATGTGAGAGTCAACTGAGGGAACTTAAGGGTTCAGTTAACCCGAATAAACACATTTTATATAATAAAAAAAAAGCATATCTTATATTTAGCCAGAAATATTTTGTGTCCAAGTATTCTAATCTCTCTCTACAATTAAATGGACATCAAAGAAATTAAATTTGTGGTGCACAAGGCACTGAAATCTAACTCCAAGTTAATCCAGATAATTCACATATCCAGATGGGAAAATAATAATGCTTTTTGTGATTTGGGTGAACCTACCCATAACATAATTTCGGGAAAACAAACAATGGTTTCTATACTTCCAAGATTAGTCATAAATAAACAGCACTGTAAAGATCAAACAAAAGGCCTTGAGCAGATCAGAACCAGACAGCGCTAGAAAAATGCATCAAATATTCATCTTAACATGAGACTTAACTGTGGTATTGAGCTCAAGAATCTTGAACAAGCGGTGGATTTGAACGTATGATGCTTTCAGAGCTACGACGAGTAATTTCGATGGTCGATGAATTAATTGTCTCTCCAGTTCGAGCTTCTCCAGTGAGCACTATCTGTGTTTCTCTCTGTTATTTAATTGCAAACTGAAACATTTGAACTGTTGGTCAGACAAAAAGACGACATTTGTAGAAGCCACCTCAAGCGCTGCGATTACTGTGATGGACCCATTCCACGTTTTATCTGACATTTTACAGACCGATTTATGGATTCTGCAATAAATCATTAATTGCAGCTTTAAATTATTTATATTTAGTTAAATGATTTTATGAAATAAATGTCACTGAAAAGATAAAAAAAAAAAAAAGATAGTGTCCATCATGAATCAAACTCGAATGGAATGAAATATGGACGGAAACTGAAAATATGGAAGAGTGGAAAATGTTTTCATTTTCACAAAACAGCCACTTTTGAAGATGAAATATAAGATTACATGTATGTTAAGATGGACATTTGTTGCACTAAACAGACATCTGCATGGAAGAAGCAGCCTGTGGGCGGCTACAACATACTTAACTGTGAAACTCTTGATTTCCCGGCTAGATGAACGAGAACACAGCGGCATCATCGCAGCTTAAGCTCCAGTATTGTGAATAAACACAGAATGCGTGTTGACTTATAGCTTAGCCTCTGGTGTCCTTCATTCAGGCTGATCCCCACATGTCTTGATTACTTTAAATCACTGGCTATCCCATCCAGACTTTTGACATTTTGTAACGGGGGTGAGGATGCCAGAGGAAGTGCTGTCCAACTATGCAAACAAAATAAGCTCCTGTTGCAGAAGAAAGGGATAAATGGTGTGGTTGTCGTCTGCAGCCTTCTCCTCTTTTTCATCTTTGCTCCTGTTTTTTTATGCTTTCAGCAAACTGAGACTGTATGGCTTCACTCGTGTGTGTGCTTGAGTGTGTTTTCAGCCTGAGACCTCAAGATCAAACAGGCTGCCTCTCTGTTCCTACCTTGGGTTGGTTTGATTTGCACTCTTAGCTTGACATTTAGCTTTTAGCCTTCTCGGATCGTATGCTTGTGCGTCTGTATGCGAGTGTGTTTCAGTTCTGGGGGAGAGAGTGGAGGTGGGTCGGGTCGCTCACATCTGAAGCTGTGGAGTATTGATGGGCATGTCTGACTGTATGTTATGTGTATTCATGTGTACATTTCTCAGTCCAGGGAGATAATGGGGCAGCCCTGACACCTCTGGCTGTTCAGCAGTGAAGAGTTGGTGTGTTTCTGTGTGTATTTTCAGTTCATAGCATCGCAATCACATCTCTGGCTGCTCTGCAGTAACCGGCTGGGTTCGGGGCTCAGGCGACTCGTAACGCTGGAAGTTCATTTTCCTTATCTTCTCTGGAGCTTTTCTCCACAAAACAATCTCCTAAACACAGAGGCAGAAGAATGTATGCACAAAGAAACTTGTATTACTTATAATAATCCCAAAAAAAAAAAAAAGAAATCGAGTGGCACCGTTTACATTCAGTGATTGTCACTGACATATTTCATCTCATTGATGTAGAATACTCTTGATGTGCAGGTGTTTTACCTGCTGTTTAAAGTATCTCCTGTCCTCTTCGTCGACCAGCACCAGATTAAGGAAGTAGCGTACAGAGAACTTCTTGTTGACATCCCTCATGGTGGGTGTCAGGTCATATCCTGTAAGGACACAGAAGATGTGATACACTGTCGCTCAATCTGTAAGTACAAATATGCTATTCAAAGGATTTTAGAAGAGGGAAACTGACACCCTGATGATATGATACGACTTACAGTTGACTGTCTCTTATATCTTTGTAACTGAAAAAGAAGAAGAAATGGAAAACAACATACCTGCCAGGAACAGTCTGATGGGAATGGATTCTCCTTTAACTGGAGCTCCATCCATGATTTCATACTTTGCAACCGTCTCTGTCTCTGTGGTAGTACTGGGACCTAAAACAAAATATACATGAAGTTAAGTGATAGAATATGGAAAGTGGAGCAGAGCTGACAGACGTTTCTGTTCTTGTTGGGTCCTAAGTAAACCAACGACAGCATTTCACAAGTAGAGAAACCCCAGAGGTGATGAACTACAACATCAGCACAGTCATGCTGCTGTCCATGCGCATGCTTCCCTGGACTCTTACCTATGCCTGTTATCTCCTTCTTGATGAGCTGGAGCTCCATGTGTTGGATCTTGATCCTGACCAGCAGGAAGTAGATCTTCCCAACAATCACGTCCTTTAGGTGGTATCTAACAAAGAGACGCATCAAGAGAAGCTGCTCAAACTGACACGGGTCTCATTTGGTTTTGTGGTTTGCTGAGGAGGCAATAAAGTTTTCACCAGGGAAGCGACATTGGTCTTACTTGGATTTATTGTATTCAAACTCAATGTGCAGACAGTCTTCTATGCCGACCTCCATCTTGATCGAGTTGTTGACGTCTGGGTAGGTGGCTAACTGGTGGACAATCAGCTCATATTCCTTCACTAAGTCAGACAGACGACGAACTATTGTCACTCTGAGGAAATACCTGTGAGAAGAACACACAGATAAACACAAGCTTTGAGAGTCTGGCAGAAACAACGCTCAACATGTCGTCATCCAAGGAGAATTCCCCGCTGTATCAATCTGTGACAACCATATAAAAATAGCAGGAGAAAAAAAAATAAATAACATGTTTGCACATACCTAAACCAAACATTATCTTTATACTAGTCTGTGCAATTTATTATTAATATTTCATGTACCGTTGTCAGCGTTGGGCTGCTTGAGAGAGATATTATTAACAATATAGGGCAGCAACTAAAAATTATTATTAATTAGTTAACTCAATTTTGATTGACTGATTGATCATGAAAGATTTCAGAAGTTATAATCACATATTACAGTACTACTGATACCAATATCAGCAATGTATGCATTGATCCCTGTGGAGGACCTCTCTACACTGGTGCAACAGCACAACATGAACCAGAGAAAAGCTCTGCTGCAGACTGTCTGTTGCCATAATATTGAACGTGCATACTAGATGCTGAAGTTCCCGGCCCATCATCAACATCACATGAGTGTCATAAATGCATTCCATGTAATTAATATAAGAAGAAGCTGCCTGATGTCAAACTGTGTAATAAACATACCGTAGCCGGACATTTGCTCCAGTATAGGACTCATAGGGCTTCTCCACCTGCATGAACTCAAAGTCGTAGCTCCTGTTCTGGGTGAGTTCTCCAGGTAGAGCCAACTCTTTCACCAAGTCCACAAATTCATGAGTGTTGCTCTTATCAGAGAACAGCTCTGAAACACAGCAGAGGGGATGTAGAGTGATGCCGTATATTTAAAAAACACACTACAGAAAGTGTTATACATTAGTTTACTTTAGATTCCCTGCTCTTAATACACAATGATGTCGTCCTCCTCCTCCTCCTCCTCCTCCTCCTCCTCCTCCTCCTCCTCCTCCTCCTCCTCCTCCTCCTCCTCCTCCTCCTCCTCCTCACCACATGAGAACTGAGCCTACAGTTGACAAGTACTTTTTCTGGCTATAAAGCAATGCATTCAATTATCATTTCAAACATTGCATGCCGCTAGTTGCATAAGGCAATTTAGAAGTGTTAAATACAATCATTAAAATCTCCATACACTGTACTTTAATCACGCTCACCTATCTGTCCAACAAACTCAATGCGGATGCCCTGATGCTCCAGTCGCTTCCCTCCCTGCTTCACATTTAGATTCACCTGGGGAAACATTGTCGAGCAGATCAAATAACATATGAATCAAAAAGTACAATAACAGTTTGACACATTACATATTTAGCAATATATTTGCTTCTTACAGAGAAAAACTAGGACAGCCACTCTTTATAGACCACCCAATATCTCTGAGATGAGCTATCCCTTGATGTTACAGATACATTGGATGCTACTATATTGGTTAACAAAGCTGATAAATCTGCTGATTAGGGTTGTCACAATACCAAAATTATGACTTCGATACGATACCTGCCATAAGTATCACGATACCCGATACTTACGATACGATACCAGAATTCGATACAATACCACAAATACGATACTGGTATATTTATCTATAATAGTAATAAATAAATCATCTGTATGGTTCCCTTTTTTACCAGCTTGTTCCTGCCCAGCTTTTTGAACACTTAACAAATAGCATTAATATTAATGTTTAACATCTTTTGAGCCTCTCTCATATTTCCACTGGCTTTCAAACACAGCTGGAAGGGAACTCTGTCTCTGTGTTGCTGCTGACTCTGCTGGCATCTGTCTGACTGTCTGTGGGAGTGGGTGGATAAACAATGCTTAATTTACTTGCATAGTGAGTTTGATATTTTCACTTCATATTTTATCTTAATTCATGGAATAATTATTTATCCTTCACTAAAAATAAAAATAATTAACTCAAGATCCACCCTCAGGCTCCACCAGCATGGAGCCATTTTGCATCAATTGTGTTTCATTTAGTACACTTTTGTGTGCATTGTGACCTCATGATCATACAGGCTTGTCGTCAAACTAGGCTAAGGCTACTCGTGTTAGGCTGTATATGGGTGAGCTTGGGGGTGTTCATGTTTATAATCACATTTGCTTACCTGTCGTTCTTTGAACTCTTTGAAAAGTTCGGGGTGTCTGTCTGAAAGGTGCTTTGCCATGTTAGACGTGTTGCCTCCCTTGGTCTGTGTGGCTTTGAAACAAGTTTCGCAGACGGGTCTCTGTATGTCAGTGGGGACCGTATACGGACCACCATTTCCGTTGTTGGTTTCGTTTTTCCATTTTTGGTTTGAAACGAAAAACGAGAATACCATGGTATTTCCGTGTTGTCGTTTTTTCGACTGAACGGTAAAAACGTACACGGACCTTGATGCATGTCTCCCCTGCTATCACTCGCTGTGAGTGAGTGATGCCTGTTGCTGTGTGAGCGCTGGGCAGCCCCGCCCCCTTGCAGTCAATGCCTGCAGGCAGCATGACAGGGACTGGAACAGAGAGTGCGCTCTGATCGCGCTATTTTAATAAAGTATCGATACTAAAAATATGCAAAATCGTATCGTTTTTAACGTACGGGTACCGCGGTACCTTTTTAGTATCGATACACCGTGCAACATTACCGCTGATACATTTGTGGCGCCTAAACATAGATGCTTCACTTCCTTCTGAGGTCAGAGCAAATCTTTCACACACATCAAAGGAGCCATAATTTCCCACTGGGCTCAGTTAAAGAGGGGATACCAGAATAGACTGTGGTGTAGTGGAGAGGTCCATTATCTGCCTACTGAGGACTGTTAACTAATAAATGAAAGACAGCTAACATGAATCATGCTTCGTGTAGGAACGCCTTACTGAACCTCGTGGCGCTCTGAATGCCACTGTATATATAGTTTACCTTGCCAGACACAGACTCTCCGTCGTAGAACAGGTAGTGTTTCTCCACTTTCCCGTCTTCTGTCTTCAACTCGGCTGTCTTTCTGTTCTCTGCATCATTCAGCAGTACGTCTATCTCACATACGGGCCCAAACAATCCTCCTAGGAAACTCTGAAAACACAATGAACGGCATAGAAAACTGTGTATTATTACACACACAAACAAACAGTTTAAGAAAGGCAAGAGTAACTAACTGGTGATTGTCAGAGTATGTTGACTACGACTTTATTCAGAGCAAATAAGGAGGTATCGTGGACAGAAGATTCTTGCTATATTAACCTGAAAAGCATTAACTGCACAATTTTAAGCAGAACTACTGTTAACATCTTTCTTTTTAATCTTCAAGGTCCGTCGTTCAGAGCAGATTCAGAGCAAAGACTGGAAAATCTATGATCACCATGATGTGCGGTTATTGGGATCTAAGAGACTGAAATACAATGTCACAATTTTCAGTCTCACATTATAGATGATCGTGTCAGGACTGAGGATCCTGTATGAACTAGAATGCATCCTAGTTCATACAGGATATTGTAGGTTATTAACACGCATCTCTATGGACTCTGATATTTGCAATAATCACAAACACACCGCCACTAAGTAAACATCTGCAGGTATGTGCACGCGAGTGGAACTAACAATCAGTCTTAAGTTGTCTCTATGTAAATCCCCCACAGCCACTCCCCATCTGTTATTGCCACACTAACTCAATCACTTATCACTTGGTTGCACAGACACATTATTTTCCTCTGAGCTGGCAAATAGTCACAAAAACATGCTTCAGCATGCAGCAAATCTGGAGGAATCAGCCCAATCATCAAGATGTCAGGAGAAACCGGTCACTGTCTGGACACAAGAGTGGTGCTTTTAATCCACTGTATCCCCCAAAAGGATGCATAGATCACATAGAAAATGCATAGAAGAAACTCTTAAATATATGAGCTACACAAGAGCAAACAACATGGTAAACACAGCAACAGTGCAGCAAAGTCGGTGGGTGTCGACTTGCAATTTTCCTAAACTAATTGAATTAATAAGCGACCAGCAGTTCTCCAACTAGCATTTGCTTTAAGCATTAAAACATTAACGTAATTTCAGAGCTGTTGCTGCAATACAACACGCATATGTCACACGGTACGATTTCACATTACATCCCACTAACCAGCCAGCAGCGTTAGCTAACATTAGCATGTCTCTCAGCCCGCTGGCAGCTTTACTCACCAAACATAAACGAGCTCAAAATATATTTGAATTACTAACCAACACTTTTAGTTGCTGTCATCATTAACCAAAGCTGTTGGGCCGTTAGCTAACTAGCCAAAACCTCAATGAGAAAGAGAAGACGGCCTCGTACTGATGCTAATTCGACCAACCCAGCTAGCTTTCCTGTCCGTTTCAATACCAAAGAGTTGCTGTCAAGGACAATTGGGGGTCTGTGTAAATGCTGGTATTTTTTATAATTTAATAACCTAGTTCATTTCAGTGTGGTCCGAACAGCTGACGCTTGTTTTTACACTCACCATCTCGGCCGTCTGACAGTCCGATAGTCGAAGCTAACAGCTAGCCTCGCTCTGTGCAGCCAGTCCAACTGAAGCAGGAGGGAGTATCAAGGCTGGCCGTCATGTGACCCGTCATGTGTGCTCGGAGTGGGGGGGGGATAGTAATAGATCATATTATTATAGTACATAATATATTATTATTAAGAAAAGTAAGTGAGTTTGTAATTATCCAGAAACAACTCCAGGATTCATATTGGGAGAAGACATCACATTACCTCATGACTCCAATACCTATTGTTGTTCAGTTGTATTGACTTTATGCTGCTTTTGTCCTAAAAGTTTGATGTCTATTCTCATGTTCATCTTTTTTATTTATTATTAATAACATTACCTATAATGCTTTTTATAGTTATTTAAGATTTGTAATGCATCACATACATCTTCTCCTTATAAATAAGTCTATCTATAAAATAAATAAATTTTGTATAAATATGTATTATTTTTTTTAGGATATATCACATGAATAAAACATCAAAAGATAATTTCTCATTACTCTTCTGTTGACCCCACAAACTACCCAACTGACTGTGGAGTTAGTTTATTAAACAGCAGATATAAGGACAGTTTTGATAAAGTCTAGTGAAAACACAATTGATACTGTTGTTATAAACCCTTTATTTTATTTCAAATACAAATTAGCCAATGCACAGCATGTTGAAATGCATGCATGTGCACAACATGTATTTTGAATATGTTTCAGCTCACAGTGGTTAAGATTGCGTGAATTCGTTCCTGAGGGGTTTGGGTTTGCAAGATTCTCTTGTTCAACTTTGCAAACCAGAAGTTCCCAGAAGATGTTGCATGACCCTCCTGGGTAAGTGTAAATTGTCACAACATTTGAGAAAATGGGATCAAATTACATAAATACATATTTTTGTGTGTTTTAAAGGAACACATGCCTCATAGCTCCAAAAAATGGTTGGAACCACAGCTGCACAGCGTGAGCAATGCATGGACAAAGGCGTCATCTTATTGCACCGGTATTAGAATTATTTCAAATTTTATAGTAAAAAGCACATCGCAACTTACACATCGTTTCCACAACAAAGCGCAAATTCAGGTCACAGCCAACTTATTCCAAATGAAAGTGTGTAAATGTCTCATTTATGCAGACCATTCTTAACTTTGGCAGATACGTTTTCATTGTTTACACTTTTTATTTTGCCCCTGAAGACCCACCAATAGCACTGAGAATATAAAATATATATTAGGCCTTTGTCAATCTCTGAGCAACTATGTTTTTACACCACCAGGTGGTGATGCAGTATTAGGTTTACTATTTGAATAGACAATGTGGAAATAAAAACAGATGCTAGCCTTGTGAATGTTTCTTAGAGTGGGTGGGTGCACACTGTCTACAGCTGCAGAAGGTGGTCTTCTCTCAGCTCCTGCTCTGCTGGTTTTGCCTCAGCAACCAGAGACCTGCTTGGGAACAACCGCCGCATGCCCCTCATGTCTCCAACTACAAGCAGAAAAACAAGGACAGATCAGACTACATGGAGCAGAAGAAGGAGATCATTGAAAACTATTGAATCCTTGCAACTCAAGCTCTTTTCCCAAAAAGTTACCTTTGTATTGCTCCCCATCTTTCTCTGCCCAGGACTCTCCGGAGCCTGTCTCACCCAAGGCCCAGTCTGCCAGGTATGTATCAGCAGAGCCTTCATGACCTCCAGAACCGTCCTCAGTCTCTCCAAGGGACTCCCCCTCTTCACTCGTCATCTCCTCCTCATCCATCTCTAACTCCATTTCCTCCTTCCTTGGTGAATGCTCATACTCCTCGGGCTCGGCCTCTCTAGAAACACAATGTCAGATATTGAAAAATGTGAATGGAGTTCAGCAGGTTGTAGCTGTCTGTTTTTAGCAGTCTGTCCAACTTTATCATATCAGTAAATATTATGTTATGTTCATGTAAACTCATCATCAATGACATTTTTACTGCATATCAAACAACAACAAAGAAACACAACTTCACAAATTAAACATTAGACACTCCATAAGCTTTAAAGATCCACAGCAGACATGTTTTAAGACATATAAAAACACTTAATATATACAAAAAAATTCTGTGATGAAGTTTTTCAAGGAAAAAAAAAATCAATAAACTACTTAAAAACTATTGAAGAGATATTTACTCACTCATTCTCATTTTACACCAATTTATACACTTGCAAATGTTAGTTGCAGCCCAAATGCGCACATATAATTCTGCACAGTGACAACAACCAAACACATGTGTGAGTGAAGGAGAGCTTTTTCATGTTGAAGTCGTTACTTCAAAAAAGGATTAAGGCATATTTAATGTTTTGGTTTACTTTCAAGCAATTGGAGCAGGTAGACGTTATAACAGGAGCTAATGCATACCAGGTGCCTACACAGGGTTTTCACTTATTTTGCCTGATTAGACTTCTTCTGTAGACTGTGTGGGGGCGTGTACACACAGGGCTTGATTGACATCTGTCTGACCCTGATATTAGCTTCCATGAAGTTTGGTGTACTCATGTAATGCCTTTCTTTGCCGCCGTCGCACTAGTGCTTGCTCATGAGAAATGTTGTCTCTCTGCAAATTAAAGAGTACGGCTCCATAAGAAAAGCGTCAATAATGTACTTGTCTTGACTAACTTTGACAAATAGAAGTCTAATTAGGTACTTTTCACACATCGGTATCAGACTAGTGTGGCACATATATAGATACAAAACAATAGACCAGAAACAGCAGCCCACCAGGCGTCACAGCCCACTTCCTCTCAACACTTCCCTCTGACTTCCTGTTCAAGCTGCAAAAGGGAGGGCTGCTGCTGAGGTCCTGGTGCAAGCTGATGTGGGAGGCTAGATAAGACTCAGACTAACGACACAAAAAATCCTGAAGAATAATCTTCATTTTCAAAGCTATCCCATTATTATTCACCCTGTATCCTTTCCGCTGGCTACCTTCTGTCGTCTACACTCCTTGCCCTATTTTTACTCTTATATCTTTGATCCTAAATTGATTATAGAATTGTTGATAGAAGCGTAACAATCAAGTCAGTCTTAGTTGGACTTTTAACCAATTATATTGATTAGATCAGGTAATCATATGAAAGTATATCTAGCATACAGAGACAGCAGGTAGCTGATTAAATCTAAAGCACACTGTGTGATTTCAACAACTTTGTAGCTGGACTGCAGCTGAATAAAATAGAATTTGCGGTTTTACTTTTTGAAAACTTTCCCTTTTAAAAACATTTGGTCATTAACTGATCGATGTCAGAGGAACCCTAAAAGAGGAAACTGAGTTCTGAGACCAAGACTGAGATAAAAACTTCCTCAGCAGTCACACGCATTAAAACACACACACAGACACACACACATAAAACAGCATAACACACAATAAGTTTGTATTTATACTAGTTTTTGGCATATTTCACCTCTAATTAAACAAAAACATTTTTCTACTGTACACTTTTTCATGACATGTGTGTATACCACACATAAATATATCCTTTAAATAATGATCTGTATAAAATTATCTTTCTATTCTATTTCTCCCTTTAATTCCGGAGTATGAGGAAGTGTCCATCGATGCTTTAAATCATGTATATTCCTACATCTGTACTTCTTGACAATTTGTTCTGTTTTTCCAGACTAATTTTAACATCAAAGTGAACTCACTGCTACAAAGACACTCTCACATTCGTCACAGCAACTCACAGAGCAAATAAACCATCCCTTCCCAGCTTGCATACTCTAACAGAGATACACACACACACACACACACACTACACATGAATACTTACAGATACTGTGCAGTTGAAGCAGGCAGTTTGGCTGGTAGTTCTGGACTCCATGCCATTTTAGGACTTTGTTGGGTCACACAGTTGGCCTGGTCGCCCTCTGGGTTGCATTTCACAAACTTATACACAGCGGTTCTAGGTGCCCCTAAAGAGAGAGTTTTAATTATCAATTTGTGTTTTTTTATGCAACATTTTATGCAACAATTCACTTCAGTCAAAGTGATCTTTTTGAGTAACATCTGGTTGCTCATCTCGATCAGTCCAGTGTGACAATCAGGGTTTAGTTCCATGTTTGAAGTGTTTCAGGACATTACAACATTATTCGACAACAGAGTGAAGTGACGGTTGGCCTAACGGGCTTCAGCGTGGTTTATTTTCTTCAGTAATGTGTAAGAATAGGAAGTATCAGCATCACGGCTTCTTTTCTCAACACTTTGTAGCAAGTTGATCGTGAAGATTATCTGATGCTAAAAGCGTTAACTGTTATTTTCCACCAATATCATCAGTAAAGAAATCAGCCAACAGCAGTCAACTGTTTCATTGCTGATCATCTGATCAGAATCTTGACTGTTTGATGGCTGATGTTGAGCAATCATTTGTGGGACAAGTACTCT
This sequence comes from Anarrhichthys ocellatus, assembly GCF_004355925.1. Classification (NCBI taxonomy): domain Eukaryota; kingdom Metazoa; phylum Chordata; class Actinopteri; order Perciformes; family Anarhichadidae; genus Anarrhichthys; species Anarrhichthys ocellatus. Next base: position 5,901,809 of record NW_022280036.1, read on the forward strand.
GCAAAAATCTATATTTCTTGTTGTTGCGCACTGTTGTGCATCATACCAATACTACTGCCAAAGGTAATCTATGACCACCATCCGTCATTGATATCTCACAGTTGTATCAATGTCATTGTCATCGGAAATGTGGCTGTTGTTGCCCTCCCGTCAGTGTATGATGACGGGCGCACTAAAGAACCGCAGCAGACACCTTGAATACAGTTTAAACAAATGTTTTGTTGAGGGTGCATCCGTTTTAACTATAACACACATTACAATATAAAATGAGTTAGTCAAAAATCCATTCATCTCATGCTGTTTTTAGATGGGTGTGTGACAAGTAGTTTGAAACTTGTGACAGTAAAATGGACAGTAAGACCGTCACTAAAAGGCAACAGTTGTCAGGATCCCTGTCAGACCAGACACCTCCCATGGCCACACAGCTGCAGCCACTCCAGCCGATTACCTCCTGCAGGCTGACACACCAGACTCAGGTCCCACTAACGCTTTCCCTGGCACTATATAAACTCTGGTCCTGCAGTCTGGGGTTGTCAGGTCGTACCGTCTATCACCCGCTTCGACCCCATTGCATCTTCTGCCTCGAGCGCCTGCCTCCGGTGTCCGGCGGTCCGGGAATCCCCTCTGCCCTCCGTGGTGTTAACGGACTACACACCATCCCTCTGCCCTCCGTGGTGTTAACGGACTACACACCGCCGCTCTGCCCTCCGTGGTGTTAACGGACTACACACCGCCGCTCTGCCCTCTGTGGTGTTAACGGACTACACGCCGCTCTGCCCTCCGTTGTGTTAGCGGACTACACACGCCGTCAAGTTGCCAGCCCTCCGGTGTCGAGCCACGGGACTCACACCGTAGATCTGCCTACTCGCTGGTGTCGGACCACGGCTCCACACCTTCACACACCTTCAAAATAAAACCTGTTTATATCAACTTCTGTCTCCTGTGGTCTTGCGATTGGGTCCTAACCCGTGAACTCCCGTGACAACAGTAGGCCTATAAACTGATGATAATCTGTCATGTTTAACCCTAATTCTACTGACTAAATTGAATATTTAGGCCTTTAGTAATTGGCAAATATCCAATAATTACAAGAAGCTGAAACGGGTATTTTTCTTTTAAAATATATATTGTAAGATTAAACCCTAACATCTCATTAGTGGTTTACACAATATATCTAAAACACATGTCCCCAGAGTGGCCAAATACTTTGGATATTGAGGGTTAATAAATACTTAAGTGGAGTCTATGGCACTACTTTATTTAAAATAATTGAGTAAAATCAGCTATAATTCAGCATCAAGGGATTTTTATTTTTCATTTATAGGGTTTCCCCATGAGGTTCCCTTTCTCTATATCAAAAACGACACTACATGGGTCATGGAAATGAGAATCCAAAAAGTCCCTGAACACCTCAGTGTTCAACAAGACGGAAACTGAAACTTCTTTGTTCTTTCCGATTGAAAATGAACTCGATCACGCAGGAACTTCCACATTTTTTCCTCCATAAAACTCAAAATGTTGACATTTGTTCCTCATCGCCTCATGTCATGGTTTGAAAGAAACAGTTTGGAGTCTTTGGAGTTGTGTTTTCTGCAGATGCCATCAGCTCAGCAGTGAGGACAGAGAAACCTGACGTTGACATATGAGTCATGGTTATTTACGGTAACTCCGTTATGCTGAGTGAGTGAAATTACTGGAACTGTTCCCAATTGTACTTGTCAATCAACGACCCCAGTTTGAACCACTCACGGCTCTGATCTAGTGAGGGTATTGCGGGAAAAGCACTTCAGGTGTCAGGATGTCGACGTGCGTACACTACAACCTGTCCACATGAAGTCCACATGAAGTACTGCGACCTGTACCTCCGTCACAAGAGTCCCAAAGTAGTTTACAATAACATTGTCGACTTACCCTCTCCGTTATGAAAGGCGAGGCAGGAGACAACGAAGAACAGAATCAGTTTCATCTTCAGCTTTGTCGTCCCTTAACAATAACACCAAGGAAATATACAGGCGTTCCTTCCCAAATTGAAGCTTCTTGTGCTCGTGGTGACGATTAAGTGTGAACTGTACACTCAGAAAGACGAACACCCCCTAAAAGAGCTCAGCCCTTCGAGTGCGTCATGGTTTCCTGAAGTCTTCTTCTTGTGCAGAATAAGAGGCTGAACATCCTCAGTGGAAACTTTTGCATTAGCAGCCTCAAATATCAGATATCAGGTCGGAGTTTGCGTAACTGCACACTTCGGAAATACCAAAAGATTAAATCTGTTTAAATGATATTAAAGAACGAGAGGAAGCGACAATTTGTCTTAATTGACTGCAGACTCGTTTTGTAGGGAGATAAGAAAACGGAAATGTCTGCTTTTTTTAATGAATGCAATGCAATTCAATTTAATGTATTCTTTTATAGCTGTTTTCAATTCATGCAAAAAGCAATTTTATGTTCTCTTCTCTTGTGTGTGTGTGTGTGTGAGAGAGAGAGGGGGGGGGGGGGGTCTACTTTTCAACCAGCTTACATTTGCTTTCTTCTGGTTTCACAAGTCCAAACTAAAAAAGTAGAGAAATACAATCATGCAACAGCAATAAACTGCCTCAAGAACCGCATCGACTTCTGTGGGTAACACAAGGAAAATTAATGATTATGTGGGAATGTACTAAAATCTGGAGTCCCTGCAGACTCAAGCCGCTTTCAGGGTTAAAACAGGCACAGCAACGGACCAATCTCCTGTGGTACATGTAGCACGTTACCACTGCAGTGTCCTCCATAGTGCATTTATGCAGTTCTGGAGTTAATTACATTTTTGTGCTAAAAATGTTGTACTTTTTACTCAGCTACTGTTCACGCATTCTTTTGCATATACGCTCAGCTTATAAAATATGATGTATTTTGTATATTAAACTGCACAAATAGTGTATAAATCAGTTAAATTAGCTCCTTCTCGACCACATTAAAATGCTGCTTACTCTTGAAATGCTATGTATTCCAATAATATACAGATGATAAACACAACCCTCTGAACCGGGCCATATGTGTCATGATGAGTAGTTACATGTTTATACCTTAAGTGCATGTTTCTGTAAATACTTCTGTACTTTTACTCAAGTGAAACATTCAATGTAGGACTTACTTGTAATGTAGTATTTAAATACAGTGGCATTGCCACTTTTACTTTGGTAGAAGATCAACATGTTTCCTCCACCACTCTCATGTGTTGTGTTCATCTGTGCGTCTCTCTTCCTGTGACATTAGACTGCTGGTAAACACAAGTTGAGACATTTCAAGTGTGGAGCACCTGGTATGTCCCGGTTCCTCAGGCAGATGCACCGTATTTATCAGATCAACTCAATGAGGATTCAGAAGTTACACTCAGGATGCGGCTGGTTGGAGCTGGAAAGAGGACGTCATGAAAAAAGAGCTTTAACTCATGTTGCAAGCATGTGATGCAATGTGCATGTGATTTTCAGGACGTGTCGATGATGGTTAGATATTAGGATATGAAGAATTTAGTGTGTTGTCAGAGTTTCACAGGTGACACCAGGGAATGAAACCTTGGGTCAGGACACTTTGAAATCCACTTTTGGGATGGTACTAATGAGCAGCTATTTCTCTGCTTGCAGATTAACAAAACAAAGCCCAATATTTGTAATGCAGAAGGAGATGGGAAGGAGATCAATATTTTAAAACACAGACTTTGATTGATTAGGTGCACTCTGACATTCATCAGAGTAGGATTTTTTCTTACTCCCCTTTTTTCATCTATCAGAAAAAGAAAATACCTCAAAGTGAGCACAAGAAAAGCTCTGCAAGGTTGGGCTTTCTTTTAGTTGGTCAAGTAAAACCAAGGTATTGAAAATAGTAAGTATTCTCAATTAGCTTATGACCTGTTTAGTATATTGTATATACCGTGGGTTGTGGTGTGCAGTTGTATATCATGAAGAGAGTTATGTGATCACAATGAAAATGGATAGACAAAAAAGGGACAGTTATTTTAGTACTTTAAAGTGGTAAAGAGTAACTTGAACATCTCTTGAACTTCAGTATTTCTTTAAATGACCCTGTCAGTGGCATCATCATCATTAGAAAACAAATCCACTTCGTATACAGTGATAGCCTACATATATTATGTATTATGTATTTTCTGTATCTGCTTCATCCAACCCTTCATCAAAAATATCACTTTGATATTGACTGAAATTTTAGAAGCTGGACGATAATATTATATTGAAATTTCCAATTTATTTAACACAATGTCAAACTCATCTTCATGAGTGTGACACTTTAGACATTTTGTCTAAACTACATTTAAATGTAAAACAAAGTTCAAGGTTGAAGCAGTTTGGCTGCATAACATGCATTTGTATTGATGCACTTGCTGAAGGCTTTGCAGGATTAAGTCCATGAACACTTGAATTCGGAGTAATTATTAATGGGTGTTGATTTCATCAGTTATTTGATGAACGATGGGAGGAACTGAGATGATAACTTCTGTGGTTTCATGGTAAATGTCCCATTAGCAGTTTAATCTCACATGACGCCATCTCACTGATCCTCACCTTGCATGCACACACACACACACTCACTCACACACACACACACACACACACACAC
>NW_022280036.1:5906516-5912205 GCF_004355925.1 Anarrhichthys ocellatus
CACACACACACACTCACTCACTCACTTACTCACTCACTCACTCACTCAAACACACACACACACACTCACTCACTCACTCACACACACAGGTCAAGAGGTCAGACTAAACCAAAAGACGGCCATCCAAACATCATAAACCAGTTTATGGTACAAACTGTTGTATGTAGCAGTGGTGATTGTTTGTGTTTGTGTGTGTGTGTGTGTGTGTAGGCGTGGCCGGGCAGGCTAGTGTGTCATTTTCTGAAGGAAAATGATAGCAACTGATGTTACCACTTCCTGCATCATCGTACCAATGTGTCAGCTGAAACAAACAGTTCTCTCTCTATATGGGTATTATTTTCTTCATGTCTGACACAGACAATAAAAAAGCATGATGAGGAATAAGAAGAAGGAAGAAGAGGAGGAGGAAGAAAACCACAACAACAGTCAATTAGAGGAAAGCAGTCTTCAGCCCACAGAACCATCTGTGGTGCACAAGAACTCAACACATATTTGACAGAATGCTGACAGCAGCACGCACGCACAGACACACGCACACACGCGTATACTGTGACATATTTATAAGGCACATGTACCCGCTGACACAAGCTTCTCTTCTTGTCTCTCCTCTACAATATTCAAGCATACAACAATACAACAATGCCTATATAATCATAATATCTGAACTATCATGTTTGATACATGTTTGTGTTTCCATGCAGCAGCCAGTAAGTCACTGCATCTATTCAGAGTCAGCTCTCACAGGCCGCTTCGGTTTACATTCCGACCCTTGTCACATTATGTGGGATTCAAGTCTGTTGTCTGAGTTTATGGCAGTAGAGACAACACTTTCTTTCCCCACATATATGCAAACACAACAGGGTCATTTCTCAAGACTGCAGCAGACCCAAGTGACAATGACAACACAAGACTTGTCTGGACTCTACAGAGACCGTTGTGAGTGTATTTCACAGGTCACATTAGAGGTTCGTGGGGAAAGAAAAAAGCTCTACAAATGGCAGCAAGCCAACCGCTTTGCAACTTTTGTTTTTAGTGGGAACTATGAAGGGAATATATGTCAGCATATTCATATACTGGAGGATTATTTTCAATTTATCATCATCATAAACTTGATCTAACAAGGTAACCTCCCAGAGAGCCTACGCATAACCACACAAACTGCAGGTAGTTTGATTCTTCTGCACATCTGCAGTTATTCTCGGCTATTGATAAAAATGAATCTTACAAAAAACTTTTTGTATCAGTTTCCATAGACTTAGATATGCCAATATCCATATGAATGTATCGTGTATGTGCTGTGAATCTGTATGTGTATTCTGTGTATGGGTGAATTTTCCAGTAAGCTCGCTTTCTTTGCCAACAGCTTAGCCTACCGGAAAATAATTCACAGCACATTAGTTTCAAGTGTCTTGTGCTGAACAGGTATGTAATACACGTTTTGACAAGCATTGAGAAAGGTTATTGGGATCATAGATGAAAGCAGGAATTGCAGGTTCTGATGCGTTGACAATTTGTCTTTTGTTGCCACAATGTTTTTTTTAACAAACTGCAATTTTAGTTAAAACCAATATTTTGACTAGCATTCCGTGTGCGTGAATATGTGTAGGGGGGGGGGTCTGTTCGTATAAATGATATGATGAAATGAATTAAACACTGATGTCAGCTCTCTTTAACTTTGGTCACACATTTGTTTTGATGGAGAACCTACGTAACAAAGGTTGAATGTGATGACGGGTGTTGTTTGGGAGCATCTGCTTTATGTTTCCTCGTCATTTGTTACTTTTTCTCACTACAAGGTGACAGATTTGTTTAACCTTAGTCCACTTGGACTTGAATGGCTATGATGGGGATGAATCCTGTCACAATGGTGTCACCAGACTTGACCAGTTGTCTACCCAATAGATCAGAGACCCTTGTACAGCTTCACCACAAAGCCGTGACGTCCTCAGACAGGAAGCAGCAGGGCAGAGTTGCAGTGCTTCATGGTTTCTTGGAACTTGGTCATGAATCAGCCCACAGATCTGCTCTGTGTTGCACTTCCCCTTTCAAAAACATGGAACTGAATATTAAAAGTCGCAGTCAATAATATAAATCCTTATAAATCAGGGACCTCCCATGGCACGCTAGTTTGTTTTCTTAGTACTTTATACTATCAATATCAAATGTCCATGTATCTCTGCCAGCTGTATCATGTGTACAACATTGTTATTCAACCTAGAAACATGCAGGACGCAACTGTGGGACAGAAATAACAAAGACATAGTTCACAAAAAGACGGAAGCTGTGATATACTGTAACTTTTACAGAAAATCATCACAATGTCTCAGTCACTTTGAGATCATTTGGTTTCAATAGACACTCTTTTAGACATTTCTCTGGATAAGTAATGTAATAAACTAAAAAAAAGGTTCTTAAACTCATTTGGGCCCCAAACTGAAAATTTCAGCCTTTTACTTCGGATCCCACAGTCATTAAATAAACGTGTTACTTCAGTTCTATGGAGATATACCAGAGAAGAGACTGTGGACCCATTTCACACCCAGCTTCTCTTTTCAAGTAAAAAACAAATATCGTTATTGTGACATAAGTGTGTATTACGTCATTGTTTTTATTTGTATTACATACAGTATCTGCTGTACATAAAACAGGATGACATTCTGATCCCTAAGAAACAGGAAGACAATACAGAGGCTCAACTGGATGAGGCATCATGCAGATTCATAAACCAAGATTGTTAAGTCCACTTAATATCCGTCACTGGAACGGTCGTTTCCGACGATTTGCAGAACAAGCATCTCAGTTTTAAGGCTCAACAACAACCTGTCTGTCGTACAAACTCAACTATCTGTACCTCTGGCTGCCTACTGTTATTATCAGGGTTACACCAGAAGTCATGACATTTGTTTTACCATCAGAGACATAAAGTAGTTGAATAAACTGAATAGTAATGTGCTAAAGTGCTTTACACAAAATAAAGCCACATTAAATGAAAACCAATATGATTAACAACAGAGAACAAAGAGTGAAAATGGAGCGCTCCCATACAGCGCTTTTCTTTGTCTTTTCGACCACTCAAAGCACTTTCACACTACTTGTCATCATTCACCCATTCACACACTGATTGGCCTATCAGACTATCTAACACTCATACATACTACGGGAGCAATTTTGGGGTTAAGTGCCTTGCTCAAGGACACACGGAGCACACAGTGGCCCACAGAAGATAGTGATGTAAAATAAAACATTAAATAAAACTCTGTTATGTACATATCCACCACAAGGATGTTGTGGTGACTGTCTTATCCCAAGCAGATACTTTTTTGTTTCTTGCAAAGGGAGCGTCGTTAGTGATGGACCTAGATTTCCTTCGTTTGGGAAGAAAGCATCGATGTGAAGACAAAAACAGGTCAATTCACCTTCAATTCAAAGAGTTCAACCACTTTCAAATACTTCTTAGTACTATGCGAACGATATTTCCATATACATTTTGAAGAGAGTATATTTACTGTGCTATCTGAATGAAAATGAATTGACCACACATTTTATTTCAAGGAGGAAAGCACATATGTACAGCGTGTAATGGGTTCAAAGGTCTTGTGTAAGCAGCATACCCACTGCACAAAAAAATACATAAATAAGCCAGAAAGTCTGCCATCCAGTTTCTCTTATTATTGGGAGTGTACACGGATTATAAAGGTGGTACATTTAGATGGACTGGCTCATTTAGATGCAACACCAATAGAGAGCCGTCAGTCAGTGAACAGTGACGTCCTTCAGTTGTTTACCACCATCTTTGCTTTGAGGCGGTTGATTTTGAGAGGAAGCAGGCCGACCATCTCTCTGCTCAGCTCCAGCTCCGTCTCCACAGTGGCTGTTGCCTCCGGGTGGGCATCACAGTACTGCACCACGTATCTAGACAAGTGATGGTCAACACATTCCTCAGATGAACAACATGGCAACTAGGAGCACGTGAACTGTAAAGCACACCTCAAGGTTCACTCATTTCAACATCTTTGAATGAAATCCTTTCCATTTCAAATGCATCCGTCTTTAATTTGTCCTTATGCTTCCACATTGAAGCTGGAGTGCAGGACTTTTACATATAAACGGATGAGTTTTTTCTGTATTTCTCACAGTGTATTGGAGTTGTGGTGTCTGGAGTCTGTGGCGACTTCCCCCGCTGGCGCATGTATGCCTGCAGGTGAGCTCACCACAAGTCTTCCCTTGCTAATTTCTTACTTTAAATCCAAAAATTCCACACTCCAACTTTAACGCCAACTTCTTACTGTCATTGCGTAGAGTACATATGTTGAGAGCACATTGTTCAATACGCAAAGTGTTCGGATATATCATCAAGAGTTAACAAATATATATCTTCTTACTTGTAGTGTTCCAGAGATTTGTCGAGGTTTTCCAGCTGAGCAGAGGGCGAAGAGCTGATCAGGCGGCTGTGGAGTCGGGCCACTCTGAAGCGGGCCACCAGAGCCGGTCTGAGCACCTCCTCCTCCAGGTGCTCTGGTTGCTTCCCCTCTGGAGAACACAGAGAGTCGAGGAACATCTGGAAGTATCTGGAGAGGAGAACAGAGGACTTCAAATATTGATTGAATAAATGTAGATGCACAGAAACATCTGGGTCGTCCACACACACACACACTCACTTGGCAGAGGCAGAGCAGAGATGGTTGAATTTCTTAATGGTGTGGCTATCTAGAGACTCGCTATCAGCTTGTCTGTTGGCCAGCGTCAGTTTCAGGTCCATCATTTCATTGTAGATCTCAGCCAACTCAAACATCATCTGTCTGCGGATCATTAGGTAGTACTGGGAGTTTAAGTCTGTAGGGAGAATCAGAGAAAGTCAGTTTTCTTTTATCTTTTTTGACTGAAATTAAAAAAAAAAATGAAACTTAAAAACAAAAGTTTGCACAGTACCATTGCAGACTGGCTCTAGCATGTCAACTCTGCGTTTGTGCATTTTGCAGCGTCGCTCCAGATCCTCTTCAAAGAAAGCGAGGGCCCGGAACAGAGCGCTGTGATCCTGCAAGATCTCTATGTGGTCCGTCACGTAGCCGTCCATCTGGAAATAGTCCTTGGCCTGCAAGAACGAGTGTAAGGACGGAGACAGTTTAACATGTTTAGCAGTTAAAAACCAAACAGTGGGTTCAACCCTTGGGGCATTTTTTTTATAAATGTAAACCTTTCTGGATGAGGATAAAGGATAAAGGACTTCACATCCAATCAGATATTTATATATTTTTTTACATACAGAAATCCTGGTTTTGTGCTCCTTACAATACAGTACAAAATTCATATGAGGTGTAACTCTGCCATTGTTACCAGCTTAACATTATACACCAGAACAGTTGAGGACTTTAGGAACAATGAAGTGGCACCAGTGTAGTTGAGAACATCTGCAGCTATCTGCTTGGTGCTTTCACTGATGTGTCAAGTCAAGCAAATTCAAGTTTGTTTAAACAGCCCAACATCACATACAACATATCAATGGGCTTCACAGCCCGCAGACGTGAGGTGAACACAAACAGCAAAGCATAAAAGCATCTGGTCTTTTTTTTTACCAGTTATCTGCCGGTGTGGTGGTGACTTCAATAATTCAGCTACTTGGGAATTTGTCTAACACAGTTCTAGTGTGTGTGTGTGTGTGTGTGTGTGTGTGTGTGTGTGTGTGTGTGTG
>NW_022280036.1:5912665-5939947 GCF_004355925.1 Anarrhichthys ocellatus
ATATATATATATATGATTTCTACAACCAAACTTCTTGCCCTGTAATCAAAATCAATTGAGTCCATGTCATGTCTCAAAAACATCAAATGTGTAAAAGCAAGGCAGAATAGATTTATTTCTTTAGATAGATTAAACCATTTTAGATGATAACAAACAAAACCCTTAAAAGATGTTAGGTTTTAAAACAATTGTTTGCAATAAATGTAAATCAACATGGGCCCTACCTTAGTGATGTAATACTGTGATAGTGTAGCAGCATTCAGAGCCCACTCCATTGGACTGAACTGATTTAACTGTAACTGTCTCTGCAGGGTGCTGTGACAGTAGATGGCAGCACGCTCAGTTTCACCTGGAAGAAGAAACACCATCACAGTTATTGTTACCATCAAGTAAAGCAAAACACTTATACAACAAGAGTCAGCTTCCTTATATTCACAAACATGAATCAAGTTCAGAGGCGCACTTCAGAAATCAAATGGATGTCAATGGATTATAAATATAGTTGAAGTTCTTTATATTTAAATATTATTGAATACATTTTACATTTGATTTAAAGTATTTATTTTACACAAGCAAATAAACATGTACTGTTGTGCTGATTTGATTGAAACCAGGTTAGACTCACCAAGGTTTTTATAGACTTGAGCAAGGTAGTACATGCTGTGAGTGTAGGCCAACTCAAACCTGAGCAAGGAAAGTTTGAAAGAAAGCGTGAAAGAGAGAAATGATATATGGGACAAGGCAGAGCATAATTGACACAAGTTAAAAATCTAACCCGGGGTTTGCTGAATGAACGACCACGATCATGCAAACTTTGGGACAATAGTATTAATATAAACAGGTGGGAAGTCTGTACATTTGAATGTGTTATGTGGGCTGTTGGAGTTCACAAGTTACCTCTTGGTCCTTTCCTGATGTGTCAGCAGGTTCTCCTCAGTAGTGAAGTACTCTGTCATGTCGGTAGGTGGAGTCCCGTCCTGGAAAAACACAACAACTCCATAATATTGTCCTTCTAGCTGTAGCAGGAAACTAAAACTCGTCAGTCAGTTTGCCTTTTGAATGCTGGTGTCAACAGTTAATTAATTTCTCCCTTTTTTGCTACCTAGTGCTCTGTATTCACAATCCATCTTATTTTGAGGGAAGAAAATATTTTCAAGCATATTGTAGCACCTGCAAAAAAATCACCCTGTCTTGTCAACATGTGACACTCCACTTGTTGATGGTGAGGCAAATTGACGATGAAGTGTGCAAAAATGTCAATTTATTACTCAATACAGTGTATTGGGTTTGTATGTATGCTCTCAAGTGTTCGTCATGACAGTCAGATGATAGACGAGTTGTGAGACTGTGAAGAAGCAGGATAATCGCGATAAGAGGCAAACAGTGCATGGCAGTGATGTTTTCTTCCTCTATAGTCTCTCCTGTCATCCATCAGTCATTGTAACAGCAGCTTCAAGTAAACAGTCACACAGGACACCAACTTTACCTCCTTCATGTACCGTTGGTAGATGGATTCTGCTGTTTCAAGGAATCCCTGAGCCGTCTCAGTCTCATCCCGGCCCGCCCACAGGATACCCAACTGGTTCTGATAACACAAGCATCATGTGATCATGTACTACAGTAGATTGATTATTTCATCATAAGTGTATGGGATGTGGTTCTTATTAGTAATTATGGCACAAATATATCAATATACAAATATATATATATTAAAACTGTAATGCATGTAAAAGGGGAAAGGATGTAAACAGGCCTACAACGCTCCTTAAATGGAGTTATTGATCATGACGGTGCTGATTTGACTGTAGTTTATTATTTGTTCTGGTTCATCTCTATCAAGTCGTTCACAACCCCTCATAACTTAACGTTACATTTCTCTGTATAGCATGACTGCGGATAAGTTAACGTGAACGTTACCCTGGCATGGATAAACAGCGACACGTTCTCCGACGACACACTGCATCTCTCGAGCAGTTTCATGCAGTTCATCAGATGCTCCTGCCCGGCTGACAGCTCCTCTGTGTCCACATGGTTGACGCCCAGATAGTACTCGACAGCCCCGAGTTTAGCGGCCCGCAGCCCAGCCGGCGAGTCGCCGCTGAAGCCCCGAGCGAGCCCGTCCTCCCTCTGCCCGTCCACCGGCGGCTCTGTCGGCCGCTGTTCGCCGCTCTCTGCGCCGCTTTCCTCTTCACCGTCGCCGGCCTCGAAGCTCTTGAGCGAGCAGTATATCTCTCTGAGGAGCTCCCTGGCCTTGTATTTGGAGCGGAACGGGTCGTTTTCGGGGTCATTTCGTGATTCTACAACAGTGAGATTCTGGGCGTTGGTGAATTTGTCGCAAACTGCTTTCCACTCATCGCTGCTCACAGACGCCATGTTGGTCTTCTTCTTTGTCGTTTACCTCTCACAACATCAGGGTTCTTGATGTCGCAGTGCTGCCATCTACTGGAAGTACTTAGGTTATCTCTTTCTATGTCAATTTATCTCAAAAATGTATTTGAGCTTAATTTACTTGAATATTTGTCTCCATGGCATCTGTTTTGACCAGTGGTAGACTGCAATAGAGCAAGTTAATACTAATATTATATATAGTTAAGTACAATTGTGGGGTACTTGCACTTTACCTGACAATTTCCATTTTTATACCTCTGCTCCACTACATTTCGGAAGAAAATGCATACATTTTCTGTTAGCTACAGTATAGTCCACTTATACTTTATAAAGTATACTTAACTACTACATATATACACCTTAACTTTAATTACACATTTTAAATGCTGCTTATCCAAGATAATGCATCAGTAATACAGCATTTTATAATGAGCATTTTGATTGCATTTGCTGATAATACCTCTGTACTTTTAATGAAGTAAAAATGCAGGATTTTTTTTTACCTTTCTTAAACAATCTACTACTTCCAAAACTGGTTTTGACAGTCTTGATTGGAAAATTGTTTAATATATTCATCCAGCTCGAAGCCACCTGTTCATTTGATATGTACTTTCTAACTTTGTTGATAAGATGTGTTTAGTGTTAATTTAACGAGGGCATTACGTTGCAGAGCAAAGTGTTGAGTGTAAACACGGAGCAGTGGCGTCCTTGACCTAAATCACTCGCTGAATTATGTTCAAGTTGCTCATAGCCAGTTTATTTGAACAAACCCAGAGAATCAAATCATTAATCAGGGAAAAATTATATTAATTATACAATGGCAATAAATTAATGTGAACTACATATGATAACAACACACACTACATGTTTGGTCAGCACTGACAGAAGCAGCTTGTCTTATTTATTATACTTTCATAAAACTATGCCAAATCGGGTCCTCTAGTCACACCGTTTTCATTGTACAGTATACCATTTTGCACTACAAACAAAAAGCGTAGCTCTGTGTGTACTCCCTGCTTAAGTGAAGGTCAAAGGATCAAAGTCCAAATGTTTAGCAAGTGATAATCTGCCATCCTGTGGATATCGCAAGATGAATTCAGGCTAAGTTCTCTTTGAAACAACATTCATATTTCAATTACTAAGCAGGTAAGAAAGTAATACAAATAATAATGCTGATGACCTAAAATGAGATGATTGATGACTAAAGATTGTTTTGCTGAAAATGTGCAACAGGCAGTGTGCAAGGCAGCAAACAGTCAGGCTATTCAGCAAAGTGTACATTCACCCACATCAGATTTTTGTGTGTCAATGTGTGTTGAAATTGAATGTTGCAAAAACACAGCAGTTGACCTAAATTCTTGGAGGAAAAGCGTCTGCTTTTTTCTGTCTGTGCAGTAAAAGTGAAAATGCACGAGGATGATCAATCACAGTAACAATAGGTTAAAATAAATGGTGCAAGTGCCACAGTTAAGATGATTAGATAAGATGGTTGGATGCATTCGTTTTGATGTCCAGGTTTACATGGTGGTTAAAACAGCATGGTGCCACTCTGCAGTGATCGTTCTGCATCTGCTTTACTCTGCCACTAAGATTGCATCTTCTTCTTCTCCATTCTGTAGAAATATAGAAACAGCTGTTTACAAACCTACGTCGTCGTCGTCATACCAAGTGCTGGCAGCATGTCACTCTGAGTTTCACTTTGATAACATTGCTCTTTAACCTAACTCTTTCATTAAGTCATTGGTGAAATAGTGATCTAGGTCAAAAGCCATGGTGGCAAAATGAAGATCAGGTTCAAAAAATAACTGGAAAGACACTACTATTTTTGGTCATTATCATTTCAAACAAAAAAAAAGGACATCACGATCCAAACCTGAACACACAAGCTTGAAGCTATATGACAAAGCAAATGCTATAATAGTAGCCTGCTAATCTACCTAACATCACTTATATTTCTTAAACTCTTCATAGAAGCTCAAATGGAATTATGACCAACAGAGTGGAGTTTCTCTATGAACAGGTTATTGTGGACCGTGACATAAAGCCACCACTTTGAGGAGATTACGGCTGAAAGGTTGTGAAAAGTTTGTCTAACAGTGTTTCATGACACCTGATCTGTTTACAATGACAACAAAAATAAAATAAAAAAATCACATCATAGAATGTTGCTTACTTGTATTTGATGAGACGACTTCCCTGCACTAGCTGTGCTGCCTCATTGGTGAAATGGCAAGCAAACAGTAGCCAGTTGCGTGGCTGTACCTTGTAGGCGAACCTCATGAAGAGCAGTGAATAGCAGGTCAGAGCTGAGAGGAAGGATAAAACACACAGGCAATCGCTTATTTCAGCACTGTCTTCTTATAAAACTCTTACTTCTATCATATTAAGCATCTCAATGGGGGGGGGTAAATAGATGAAACCTAATAATATCAATCGATAAATATAAAGTGACTAACAAGAATTGACGCAGTAGTTTACTTTACAGAAAAGTACAAATGACAAACCTAACTCTAGCAAAAGTTAACCAGAAATGAATGGGGGTGTTGTGTGAACCCTTCATGTGTACATCTGGGTTTATCAGCACATGTGTCCGTGTCTTACCAAAGGTCATCCTGCCACTGATAATCTCAGGGCTCTTCTTCATATCTGTGATGGCGGCTATGGGAAGACCCCAGTTTGCGATAGGACCCCAGAAATGCTGTGAAGGTACACACAAAACACCGAAATACAGTTTGAACCACAGACAATTTATGGTTTGGGCAGTATCTTAAGATGGTTGAACAGTAAAACAGAACTATACAATTACAATCACATTGCTTAATGGTAAAATCTGTGTTGTGAATCCCAAAACAATATCAATTCTAAAAAGTACTGATGTCGAAAAAAACATGTCAGTAAAAATGTAAAAATGATACACGCATATTGGGTATGAGACAAACAGAAAGATAGACATAAACCAACAGGCAGTCTTGGATGAGAAGAGACAGATAGAAACAAATATGACAAACAGAAAGTTTGAGTACTTACCGTGCTGTTGAACAGGATTATTTTTTTCAGGGCCACATAGAAGAGAAAAGAAGAGAAATACAGAAAAGTCAAACTGATGTGACCGAGAGCTGCTGCCACCTAAAATAGGTCACGGGTTTGTTTCAGACAATTCACGAATGACAAGAGAATTAGTACAATTTAAAGAGTTCAGGTCCTGCAGGGAGGAACATCACCTGCTTCGATTCCTCATTACTAAATTAGATCATAATGAAATAGGAAACATTTCAGTACCTAGATGAACATATTTAACTACAGTTACAGTGAACTGTTTACCACAGTGTTGACACAAGTTAAAGGTAAGGTCATTGATTATTGTATTCTCTACACGATGACAAAAAAGACCACAAAAAAAGTCAAAGAAACCCCAGAGCTGGTGCTAAAGGCCACATATAATTCCTCACCATATCTACAGTGCATTTGTTTGATTTTCTACTTGATTTTCAGTATGTTGCAAATGTAAACAAAGATGGCCCCTTGCATCACTGTGTCATAAATCCATGTGTGGATTGCTGCTAATCTGTGGAAAGTACACACACCACCCGGGTGTGTGTATCATGTACACATTAACCAACGTCTGACAACATGTTAAGAAGTAATAAAGCAGTTATCTCTGCTGGCCTTTGTCTCCATTAACAGCCAACCTCATAAACTGGAGAAACAAGCTAACTGAGGGTTACTTTCTAACGTTATGTTACAGAAACGTCCTTGAAAAACTAGCAGAGAATCGAGAGAAACGACGCCAATTTAACAAAAAGTAACACACAAATTGCTTAAAATACTCATTGGATTTTATTAAAACGTTGTCTGAACAAATCGGGACAGTAACCGTAGCTAACGTTATCGAGTTGACACTCGACAACCAACTAGCACACGTCACTTTAGCATGAGTGCTAATAGAAAATCTAACAATTTTCATTTTTACATACCTTGTCAAATAATCCCTGAAATCTTTGCTCTTCAAATGGTCAACAGCTTTCCGTGCAATTGTCGCTGCCATGGTTTAACGTTGGGCTGGTGTCTGTTATGGCAAAGAAACGCACTCTTTCTCTGTTGAAGGGCGACTGAAAACTCAGCTCAGAGGACGACTGGTCTGATTTCCGACCATAACATTGGCATTTTACGACACTGTCGCAATTACGCAGCGCAACCTCAGGCGGGCCAGGGTACTTCTCAAGTCTCTTAATTGTCGTTTCCTCGGTCCTCGATCCTCGGTTGAACCGGAAGTTGTTTCTGCACCGCCATATTGACGGCCGTCCCAAAGCTCTACTGTAGCTCGGAGGAGCGAGGATGGAGGAGGGACCTCTGAGGAGTCATGAGCGAGGAACCACGAGAACAGACTTCCAGGAAGTCTTTTAACGGCCGACACGCCCCCTCATTGTTCATCAGTTATGTGATTGGAAGCTGCAGCCGATCGGACTGACTGACTGGAGTTTAACGCCAGAGTGAAGACGGATCACAGAATAAACTCAAGCTTTATATTTGATTAGGTTTCTGATTCACCGTCTGGTTTAAATAAATGTTCATTGTAGTCTGAACAACAAAACGACCACAAACAACTTTCTTCATTTATTAGAAAGATTTATGTTTTCATGATCTGATATTTCCCTCAATAACATATATTATGAATACAATTACAGTCAGAGGGAGCTGGAGAGATGAAACACTTTTTACATAATTCCTGAGTGTTTGATGAGTTTTATCATTTAAGAGAAACAATAATCATATTCTGGGTTATTTAATAATGACCCCACAGTCACAATTTCAAAACATACAGACGCAAATAATTCATAAATAAGACGATCGCATTCCGCCGATAGAAATGGATCCTGCGCTTATAAACAGAACACAGGACACAGTTTGTTAACAGGCTACAGAGAGAAACACCTCTACAGTGATGATTACTGTGTGTCTTTATTAGTTATTAGTATTATTAGTTACTATTATTAAGTACAGTGATCATGTGAACAGATGCAAACTTATCAAAACTCTCTCCAGCTGTTAAAGCCGACTGACAGCTGATCCAGCTGTGATCATCAGCACCGTCATCAGAAACAGACGTCGCTTCACGTGAAGCAACTGAGGAAAGGACGTCTCATGTCTCTTAAAACATATTTCCTCGTTCCTCTCTCCTTGCATGGTTTCCTCCATGCATCCCTGGTGGGAGGGACTAAGACGCAAGGAAAGGACGCAAGTGAGGGAAACGGGGATGCAATTAAGAGACTTGAGATGTACCCCAGTCTGCTGCCTGCAACTGATTTATTGGCCCAATCCCAATGTCCCCCCTAAAACTTCAAACCCTAAACCAAAGGTATTCAATAACAATTCCAAAAGGTCCAGATTGAGAAAATCTCCTCGGGCAAAGGTCCGGAACATTACAATAATATCTAACTTGTGCTATTTAGTGCCATATACAGTATATATATCAAGACGCCTAGTAGTAGTAACAGCGTCTCTGTGTAGTCAACAACTGTCAAATCAAATAAAGAAAGTACACATCAATTATATTTTAACAATTATTATTCTCAGTTTTCAAATCTAACTGGAAGGATTATAAATAATACATAGAAATACATAAATATATGTTCTTCTCAGTTCAAGTAAAATAAGGGCTGCATTAAAGAATGAATTACATAACAGAAAGCTTTTGAAAAATGTGCATCTTAAAATAAAGTATTATAAAAGAAATGTATTTCACTGAATTGCCCTGTAGCTTTAAATTCAGTTCATTCAGGGTGAAGTGATGTCAATCAAAAAAGCCACAATATCATATTTTTCTCACCTTCTAATAAGAGAAATCAGTGAGCATGGACTTTATCTGTGGTTATTAAACCACTTGTTTCAGCTCTATTCTCTCTGTTAACATCATTGTTGTGAAGTGAATTAATGTGTAGGATTCTGATCATATTCGACTCTTAGGTTTATTTTTTGTCTTCATTTCAGATGTGAGTGGATACGTTTGCTCAAAAGAGTTATGCTTTGTCTCGTATTGACGCTTCACATTACCGTTTTATCAACCGTTACGGTCTCTGAACATATGACATACTGGTTTTAAACTGTCCGTGGGAAGAATTAACATATTAGAGTCTGTTCATTAATGACTCTGGTCTCTCTGGTCTCTCTGACCACTTTTCTCTTTTTGGAGAATGTCATGTGAAATAACTTCTCTGACTCACGTAATTATTCTCCTAGGCCCAATCCCAATGTCCCCCCTAAAGCCTCAAACCCTGAACCCTCAAGGACTTACTGACGTCACCTAAGTGGTCGAGTGTGAGAGACTGTGAGGGCTTGAAATGGTGTAATGGGACAGCACTTTGCTGCAACAAATCACCTTACCATGAAAACAACAAAAAATATGATGTATAATTGTGGGGTTTTATTTTATTCCCATGAGTGGGTTTTAGGTGATGCTCGGTGCTTTCTCTGAGGAGTGTGTCCAGTTCTCTGGATCCTTTCTTTTTTCGCTCGCTTTTTGTTCTTTCTTCTGGAAGATTGGGGGTTGCTATGTCCGTAGTCCCTTTTCGGTTCGGTTTCTTCAAACTGACCTAGGATCAGTCTGGAGATATCTCCTGGGGTCAGGGTTACCATGGTCCTGGTAAAGGAGGCACCTACAGTAGTAACCATCGCCGTGCCTGTGCTGCAGGTAAATACGCCCCTTTGGGTGTCTTTACAGCAGCATCCAGGCATACCTGAGTGGTCATATCTGACTATGTTCCACCTTAATCCTTCTCTAGTCCAGCATGTGTTGCACATGGCTACCTTGCGGTCCCCACTCCCTTCTCTGGCTGTCCTATTGATCTCCCTCCAAGGGGTTTTCTGTAGCTTGGGTCTTGTGGACCTGGTTCCCTGCCATAGGGTATCTGCTACCTTATTTTGGCATAGGTAACATGTGCCGGGTTCATATGTTTTCCACTCTAGTGGCCCATAGAGGACAGGCCTACTTGGGTCTTTCCCCCCTCATCGCAGGAGAGAATACATGTGAATCTTCTCATGATTTGGAGGAGTTTTGGTTTTTCCTCAACCATGGTGTCTTAGGCTTTCGCCTAACTTCCGGATTCGGGTCACTTTGTGCTTACTAGCGTATTTAGTCAACTGAGGTTAATCGGAATGATTTGTGAGATATGCACGTTTCCTTTGTTTTTAAGTTTCACCACGTTACCTGTCACCTGTTCTATTTGGTATTGACCTTCGTTGTTAGTTTGCACGGGTTGGTCGCCTTGTTTTTGTCCCCTGTTCAACCACGCCCAGTCTCATGCCTGTAGACAAGATGGAGAGGGATGGTTAGGTTGGGAGTTCGTTCGCGGAAGTTTAGGCAACGATAGGTGTTCATTTAGGCACATTAGATACCTGGGGTCGTCCCAGTCATTTGGACAGTTTGCGCATATAAAATCTTTAGCTGATCTAACCGCTCGTTCTGCTATTCCATTCGTTTTGGGTTTATAGGCGCTGGCCCATATCATCTCTATGTCTAGTTGCAACATAAGTGACTTCACCAGTTTATTTTTGAAATGTGTACCATTATCCATTCTAAGTGGTTTTGGAGTCTTACCTGTAAAGACAACAACGTTGCGACCTGTGGCCGTTTTAAGTGGGTATGCTCGGGTATCGCCCCCTGCGTTATCCGTGACAACTAGGATGAAGCAATTTCCTCTTGACGAACGCTTATTTAATGGGCCTGCTATGTCAGCAGAATAATGCATTCCAGGATGTTCTGTTGTGATAGGGAGTGGGGACCCATGGGCCCTCGGCATTCCCCCTTTATCCGCGCATTTACCGCAATTGGTTTTAATGATTGGAAAAAGCTTGTTGAACTTCGGTACGTGTATCCGTTGTTCCTTCAACCAGATCTTAGTTCTTTGCATGCTACAGTGACCGAGACAGTCATGAATTTTTGTTAATATTGCTTTAGCTTTGTCTTCTGGGATTCGTACACCGTTTTCTGTGTCCCACTCCGGGGGGAAGATGCACGTTTTTCTGAAAAGGAGGCTTCCTAAGTGAATTTCCTCCTCTTGGTCCCTTCACTGTGCTAATTCATCCGCTTCGCTTCGCTTTGTGTTCTTTAGTGATACCTTGCATGTGGCTAGGTATATGTTCCACTCTCACCTTTTTTCCTTTCTTTAGTTCCGCTATTACAGACCAGCTCTGTTGGTGTTTCAGTTCTTTACCTTTATGGTTTTGAAAATCCCTTTGTTCCCAATATAAAAGTTCTTCATTAAACCCTTTACAACAGCAAACCCTGTCGGTGATTATTCTTATGAACTTCTTTTTACAGGTCTTCGTGGTCTATCCGATTCGTCCTCTGAATCAGGTTCAGTGACCCAGTCACTGGTCACGGCGGCTGCCATTGATTGGTTGTTTGGTACGGTTGTTTTTCGGTTTTGAGTTTGCCTCGAAAGAGGAGCGACCTACTTTCTTCCAACGGGTAACTGGATCTCTTTCGTTTCAGCAGTATTTTAACTTACTTTGCGTTTGACCAGTGGGTTATTTTTACAAGTGGGTTTCTTGGTAGTCTGTATGTTTAGGAGTTTCAGCTTCTCCCGTAAAAATGTATTTGAGTCGAATAACGTTTTTGGTGGTTCTCAGTTCGGGGTTCTTTATCATTGAACTCGATTTGTGGTCGATATCCCACGTTGTGCGCTATGTTGCGTTTTCTCTCTTCAACAATTGACTATTGGTTATTTTCCCTCAGTGTCTCAGGCTTCCGGGGAGGCTAGCCGGTTGTAGCAAACCCTTTGCCCCTATTTCGACACCAGAGGTACTCTCCCACAATAGCAACTATCGCCTCCCGCCTCCTAGATTCCTTACTTGTCCTTATCGGTTTATCAATGTTGGGCAATGATTTCAAGGAGGACTTTTAGGTTTTTCAGAACAGCTAAAGCTGAACTGCAGGGGTCCGGTTCACGTAGGTTCACTTTGTGGGATTTAGGCAGACGTCTGGAACTACCAGGACACTTAGGCAGAACCTGTGGGTGGATCTACCCCACTGTAAACAACCTTCTTTTTGATTTCTTTAACAACGTTTTGTAAGTTTGACCAATCACGAGTCTAGATTAGATTACACACTCACCTCGGACGACACAGCTCTGGTGCCCCTCCTGGATACGACGAAGGGGGAATAGGAAAGAAAGAGAGGAAAACTCTAATTCTAAGTTCCTTGCAATACTATGGTAAAGAAAGTGTCTTTATTTCCACAATCAATAGGTACAAGTTTATATGATGAAGCTTATCTGTTCCTTGGATAGGAGGGTTTTGGTTTAAGGGAATCTATAATGCTCTGTATAGTATAATGCTGTTTCCGATTAAGGATGTTTCCAACGCTTTACCGTCGGGGACTTGCTATGTGTTCTCCTGAGAGGAGGTTCTGATAGCGAGAAGAGTCTCTTAATCACTAGCCCTAATTTTAGGCTAAAGAGAGTGTAGTTCTCTAACTACAAGGTCTATTTTAATAATTTTGATGGTATAATACAGGTAAAACTTGTGAGACACTTGTTCAGATGTGTAAATATTGTGTATATGTTACTGGTTAATACTGAATGAAGATGGAACACAGCTCAAATTGAAAAGTTTCAGGTTCACATGAAAAAAAAGCACTTGTATTGAAAATATTTATTTGAAATAATGCAGATATAAGCCTAAAAATACACCACAGTCATAGCACAACATGTTTTACATGTCTCCACAAACAAATTTTACTTCGATTGAGTGAAGCAGGCCAGCATAAATGAGGTGTGGGTACAGACAGTCAAGCCAAATTCTCATTTTTAGAACCAGCTGTTGCGCTGGTTTTTATATATTTATATATATTTTATAGACTATTTAACTATATATTTCACTTGTTGTATCACTACTAGTGTTCAATACATCCTAATACAGCAGTTTGGCATCATTTTGAGCCATTTTGAGATCTCATATCTCTCCTCCATGGAATTTTCTCATCTCAGTCTGAGTCGATGGAGACCTTTTTAAGGCCTGTGATTGGCGGACTTCATCATGTGACACCTTGTTCAATGCGGAAGAGTTGTTCTTTGGCTTTATGTATGTAACTTTTGAATGGTTTCACGGAGAGGAATGAGGAAGATGTGATTCGACTCGCGGTCGAATCCTCGTGCTTTATCATGTGCTATCATCTGCCATGATAGCTGCCAGCCTTGTGATGGGAGATGCAAACGGAATGCATAGGTCGCCGATTTGTGGCGAAAAATAAGTGATATTGTGGTAAATCTTCTAGTCGCTTATATTAGTTAGTATAATTGTGTTTGGAGTGTGTAAAAAGTGACTTACATGATAGTGTTGCCCAGCTGTTGCTGTTTAATCTGGTATATAACATATGTATACATGCACAATATTCGCTATTGATATGTACATTTTTACGACAATTTTTACGACGCCACTTGAGCGCAAAGCCCCCAAATTCAGGGGCGTCGTGTATTGTTGTGGCAAAATGACGAGAAGAGACGGCGAACTGGAGTTGCAACCAGCGGGAAGTGTTTTTAATAAGATCAAGCCAACATCAACAAGTTCTGCATATCGAAACAAATCCAAATGTATTACTTTTCACAGATCACTTTTATAGTCAAGATTCACCCCCCTTAAGTTACTTTCCACCAATCAAACCAGTCCGTTGAACCAAAAACAAAGCACATCTGGTCTCTTCATTTGTCATGCTCTCATGTCCTCGTCTGGGTCAAGATAACCTTTTGGCAGATCACACTCACGATCCATGTACGGGAAATGTTTTGGTACGAATTGGAGAGATTTATTACAATTTGTGTGGCGCTCCCTAATCACTTCATAAGAATGTATCTATGAGCCAGAATGTGTTCACGTAACAGTTATGTAACGGAATCCAGATGTGTTCAGTTCAATCCTAAGTTATATGATGATTTTCTTCAACAGTATAAGAGGCTCTAAAAGTCAAGAACTGTCAAGCGATATGCGAGTGCAGTTTAAATGGCCCTTGCTACACGATGTGCATCCTGTCTGTGGCTGCTTACTAGTTTTGTTTGCGTATAGTTTCTCCCTTTACCGGATGCTAAGCCCATATATGGCCCTAGGATGTAAAGTGAGCGTGCAAGCATGATGCAGTAATTTTCCATATTTCAATTTTGACAGCTGTTACAATATCATTTGATATTTCACAACAATGTGCATACCTTTTTTAAAAAAAAACCCCAAAAAAAAACAAAACAGTTGACACAAAGTGAAAGCTGCAACAGATGCTGAGGTGGTCTGATGCCAATAAATAAATAACTGACAAGATGAGGTGGTCTGATGCCAATAAATAAATAACTGACAAGATGAGGTGGTCTGATGCCAATAAATAAATAACTGACAAGATGAGGTGAGGTGAAGAAGTCCACAAAACAAAGCACATTGTAATACCTGCAGTTCAATTTACCTTGGTTAAACTGTTCTTTGAGGGAGACATCTGACAACCAAAAATATTAAAAAAATGTGGTTTGGTTTAAGTTTATTGAAATCCACTTATTTTGATTTATACCTTTGAGTACAGAATAGACAAAGCAACCTCTTACAAATATCCCCAGCTATCATTTTTAAATGTAGTTTCATGGTCTTAATGTCATTGACTTGACATCAGTGTCCACCATTGGGCCGCACTTCTTTATAGTTCTTGATCAGCTGGGAGATCCTGACGACTTTAATTTCTGCCGGTATTGCATCATAGTCTGACCACAGGTACTCTGCAGACAGCACCTTGGTTGGCTTGTTGTACAGCAGGTACCTGCATGACAGAGAGACAGATAAGCAATGTATATTCCATATCCATGTGTCTAATACTCAAGATGAGATTCTTCAAGAAAATAAGAAACTTGATACAGTCTAATAAATAAAAGAAATATGATGAAGACTGGCAGATAAAAAAAACATTAGAAATGAGCATATGAGCAGGTTGGACTCTCTTGAAACTTGTTCCTTAAAAATAAGAACAGTAAAATCATTGAAAATGAGGGGATAAATTGGGACACATGTACCTGTTGAGGTGACTCTCTTCCTGCCAAACAGCTTCGATGTTATTCTTAGCATCTTCCTCCGACTGTGTGTAACAGTATCTGATGAAACAAAAGAAGTAGAAGAAGAGTCACTGCAGAGTTTTATTTTGTTTTTAAAATACATTTTAAACAAAACTTGGTAAATTAGTTGTGGCAATCATCTTAAATAATGGTCACATAGGTGGCGAAAGGTCAGAAAGACAGAGAAAATTATATATATATATATATATATATATATATATATATATAAAAAAAATTGTAATTGTGATTTATGTTTTTAACAATACACCAGATGTGAAGGGCAAAGGGTTTTACCCATCCAGTGTCTAAATGTATACCTTATTGTCGGCTCTGTCAAATCATTACTCTCTATCCACAGTACATTGTCCTTTTAATTTAAATAGCAAAATGAAAATAACTTTAAAAATAATTAGATTTTGGTTACTTGACTAGCTTATACATGTCCTCCAGGTATCCACACCAGATAGCAGCAGTGTAATAGTAGTCTCCTTCATCAGCAGGAATGAAGGCCTTGGATTCGGGCCGGCGCTCATAAGGAAACTTAGTCCTTTTGCTATTCTGAGAAAAAATAAAGATTTAGAAATATGGAATAGGAATGAGAGGCTATAGCCGATACCTGTTACGGCAGTTAATGCTGTGGCTGATCCTGCATAACACATGGTGTAATAGGTGAATCAATGAAAACATACAACAATTAGATCACATAACCTTATTATTATTATTATGATAAAAACTTCCATTAACTTGGCATGAATATACTGTAGGAAAGAGAGTAAAACCATGTAGCCACGGTGAAGCACAGCAGACAGCTGACTGAAAGACTCGGCTCCAACTCTGTTGTGAAAGACACTGTCGATGTCCATCATATAAAGATAGTCCGCTTCATTACGGATCTGAAAACATTACAGTTGAGATGTGAGATTGACTGCAACACGCAGAGACTGAACTGCATGACCAAAAAATAATATATATTGAAGAGAACCATATTATCTTTTGTGCCACTCAGTGAATCCATGAATCCATTTGTTGTTGTTTTTCTTTTGTAAGAACTAGTATGATCATTAAACAACTAAGCTATGACAATTTGAAAGCAATAGCTACTGAATGCGTCCATTTTGTGCATTTCACTTCTTACCTGTTTGTCGATGGTGATGGTGGCCCATTTCATCCTACCAAGCACTACTTCCTGCCAGCGCTTGGCACTAGGGACGGTGATAACTGAGATATTCCGGCCCTTAGCCAGTTCAATCTGACAAACACAGACAAACACACAATACTTACATGTGTATATGTGTACATTTATTTTTGGTTTGAGTCTCATAAATATGAATAGTTAATAAATATGAAAACACCAGTCTTAAAGTGGCTTATTTGTCCAAGGGTTTCTGGATCACAACAAAGTAACAGTGAACTAAAAACGTTATTTTGCCGCACAGAATTTATTGTTAAATGGCTATCAGTTGAGCTGTGTAGCAGCCATGCACAACACTACTTTAAACATAGTAAGAAACAAAAACTCACTTGGGGGACATCTCCTTTGTTGTCTGTGAAGATGTAGTAAGTGACCCTGAAGTCAACAAGAAAGTGCTTTTCAGCTGACTCCAGGAAGCCCTTTAGGAAACGTGTGTATCTGTTTGGAAGGAAAGAAGCGAGCCATAAAGATGAACAATTAGAAAAGGCAACACAAGAGAAATAACACCATGCAAAAGATAAGTAGTATTTACAGTATGTGAAGTAGCTTTACCTTTTCAGATTTAGATGTTATATTTCAGCCTGAAGCAATGGGTCATGTCAAACCTCACTCCTATAATATCCTGTGAGAATATCCTGTGTACCTACTTGCCAACAGCGAATAACACCACAGCAACTCTTGGGTCCATTCTCTTATAGATTACATCGATAACCACTGGATCAAAGGTTCCCTCCCAAACCAGAGGAGCATTCCAGTTTGTCACTGAGTTCACATCAGTACGTCTTGGGAGAACAAATACATTGTGGATTCAGACTTTATTAAGCATTCCCAGGTCTTAGTCCAGCAATGATCAGTAGTTTGTCTCTGTATGTTCAATATTCAATAAGTTGTGGCAGAAGATGATTCCAAATTAAATTATCACTTTACATCTCACCATATACACAATTCATTAAAACATGCAAAATGTTGTGTTTCACCAGTTACAATTACATAAAATGTGTGACGACCCTCTCTGCCTGTTCGTTTGGCTGCCTTCCTTGCAGGTGTGGAGGTGGGTCGTCAGGCAAAGTGGAAGCACCTGAGGCCATTTGCAACACTGGCCCTGTGTGCCAGAGCACTCAGTATAAAAACCCTCTGGATTCTTAGTTGGACTCTCTCTCCTTCCTGAGACACCCATTTTGGATTTGGTTATGGTTTGTTTCTACACTAGACAACCCTGCATATACACTTTACACGCACCCACTCACTTACACTGCTGAAATGACTGACTTCACATGTCTGTTAGTCTATGTTTGTCTTTTATATTACTTTAAACTTAATAAATAATTAATCAACTGTTTCATTGAATGCATCTCCCTTTTTTGTCATGGCCGTTCGGCCCGGTTTGTGACAAATGCAAGAACATTTTAATAAAGTGAAGTCTGATCTTTGACTTTGTGAAGGAGATATGTTCATCATTGATTATTCTATAAAATGTTATGTATACATTTTACACAGGAGAATAATGTGATATCTGTTTTTATTAGCTTACCTGATCGTTGTGCTTGGCTGAGCATATTTAACTCTGGAAAAATGGAGCAAAGATTAATTTAAATGTATCTTTACTATTCCAAAGACAAATGCAGGGGTAAATGCAGTACACAGGATATTTGCATTGCAAACCAGCAGCAGAGGCGCAAAATAATGTTTCTCTTTCATGTTCTTTGTCATCTATTTAGAGTTACAATCTTGAAGATCTCTGTTTTGTTCACTTTGGCAGCACCAATGTAAATAAGCTGTTTTTGCATTTCACTCCCCAGAAAGAACGTTTTTTTCAGGGCCAGGAGGTGAACCAGAGTCTTATCAAGTGTAAATGGAAAGCTGTCAGTTTTCTCTCTGTTGGTGAAAAGAAAAGTTCATCCTCACCCAGTTTGCATTTTGAGTTCGCTGATCTTCCAGTTGCCATTGTCCTGGCAAAGACTTAAAAAAGAAACACAATATTTATTCGTCATAATATGAGAAATTCATACAGTATGAAACTTCCTGGAACTGTTGGGCAGAGATGGGATTAATGAGGACTTACAAAGTGTGTAATTTAATTTGGAAGGTGATGTGGTGCAAGCAGGATATTTGTATTGCATACCAGCAGCAGAGGCGCAATAAGTTTAACATTGTTACGGCAAAGGCTGGAAAGCATGTTTCTCTTTCATATTCTTTGTCATCTATTTCGAGTTACAATATAGAAAATTTCTGTTTTGTTCACTTTGGCAGCGCCTACGTAAATAAGCTGCTGTTTTTGTTGGTGAAAAGAAAAGTTCATCCTCACTCAGTGTTCATTTTGTTCTGTACGATCCTCCTGTGGCCATTGTCCGGGCAAAAACTTAAAAAAGAAATACAATATGTACTCATATGACAAATTCATACAGTATGAAACTCCCTGGAACTGTTGGGCAGTTCCAGGCATCAGACTCTATGGTTAGTGTCTGATGCATGTATTTGAAATGACACATGCCGTCTTCAGCGACATTACCAGAAGGATGAGATGCTTGGCCCATGACGGATATACAGGATCCTGTGAAGACACACAGATACAAAAAATGAATACATCGGTAGTTACAAGTTTTACACTTAAACTTCTTTGCGGGTTTTTTTTAAGAAACACTGATGTTTTAGTAATATTTTTTATTTTTTACTCGTCTGATCATCTTTTACTGCCTTTTGTTGGTTTTAGGGCTTTTTACAAACTGGCATCATTACGTAGTTATTTCGGCATCCCTTTTATCTGTTTATTGCAATAAAATCCCAGCAAAATCAGTTTGTTTAGTGTTCATACAGCTGTAGTAAACCAGCCGACGTGAGGCTTGCTAGACAGTGAATACACCTCGATACAATTCACAGAGCTCCTCCGGACTATGTTACGAACCGGACAAGACGGCGTTTAGTTTCCCGGGACATCTGGGACTTCCACAACAAGTACTAAGCAGAAATACAGGTTATTTTTTCCATGGTTGATGGCGGACAGTTGAACGGCTTTCAGGGCGATAAGCCACGACCACTCTCCGGCGCGTCCGACGCGATTCACGCGAATGACCACAAATGGTCCCCCACGAGACGCAAGGAAAGGACGCAAGTGAGGGAAACGGGGATGCAATTGAGAGACTTGGGATGTAGCCAGTGTAGTATCATGGCGAGTTTAGCTACACTTCCGCTTGCCAGTGGCCATGAGGTCATGTTTTCCTGTTTTCAGCATCCTTTAGAGCAGGGGTCTTCAACGTTTTTCAGGCCAAGGACCACCAAACTGATAGAGAGATGGAGCAGGGCCCCCCGACTCTATATATTGTATACAATTGTGTTTTATATTAAACTGGGCCGAGTGCCATGTATAAACATACCTCTTTATTGTGCATTCAATACTAAGCTATTCAAATAATACACAGGTTCATATATTCATGTTTTTATTTTAAACATGTGCAAGGTACAGTGAGTAGGGTGGCCATGCCACTGCCATTTAGAAACATGTCTTTAAATCCACATATTTACGTGTTGTGCTTTCTCCCCTCCTTCCCTTCCTCCTTTCTCTCTCCCTCAGTCTGCTTTCATGTCAATCAGTTGACTGGGTTCCACCTGTAAGGGCCGGCCGTGCTGCTCGGTGGGTTGCACCAACTGCAGGCTGGCCAATCGGCAGTGGGGGAGCCAAGAATAAAAGCAGGACGTCTGGGTACATCCCAAGTCTCTTAATTGCATCCCTGTTTCCCTCACTTGGGTCCTTTCCTTGCGTCTTAGTCCCTCCCACCAGGGATGCATGGAGGAAACCATGCAAGGAGAGAGGAACGAGGAATTATGTTTCCTCAGTTGCTTCACGTGAAGCGACGTCTGTTTCTGATGACGGTGCTGATGATCACAGCTGGATCAGCTGTCAGTCGGCTTTAACAGCTGGAGAGAGTTTTGATAAGTTTGCATCTGTTCACATGATCACTGTACTTAATAATAGTAACTAATAATACTAATAACTAATAAAGACACACAGTAATCATCACTGTAGAGGTATTTCTCTCTGTAGTCTGTTAACAAACTGTGTCCTGTGTTCTATTTATAAGCGCAGGATCCATTTCTACCGGCGGAATGCGATCGTCTTATTTATGAATTATTTGCGTCTGTACGTTTTGAAATTCAGATTGTGACATCGATATCAAATAACCCAGAATATGATTATTGTTTCTCTTAAATGATAAAACTCATCAAACCCGACAATCAGGACAACCAGCTCTCTCAAGCTGGGCCCCGGTTCACTCACAGCGCGAGACTCGTCTGGACCTGTCTGTCAAGCCTCCTACACACAAAGAGGAGGACCCGCCCTATCGCTGCTGTGCCAATCACGAGGCCGCATGTTACATGCTAGTCTGTCCGGTTCCCCGTCAAAGAAAAACCAACGACATTTACTTCACCCACGAATCCTTGTGCAATAATTTTTGCAAGATATTCCTGGCTAAAACACTGCAGCTCATATCCACAACAGCCAACTACTGAGGCCAGTATATCATTATGCCAAGTGCATGGACATTATGAGCGAAAATGGATCGTTTTGT
Organism: Anarrhichthys ocellatus; assembly: GCF_004355925.1. NCBI lineage: Eukaryota > Metazoa > Chordata > Actinopteri > Perciformes > Anarhichadidae > Anarrhichthys > Anarrhichthys ocellatus. The sequence continues at coordinate 5,932,888 of NW_022280036.1, forward strand.
AACTCGACCAAACAACATGAATCTGTCCATCATTTTAATAGTTGAGTTTTGTATGCAAGATAACAGGTATGTTTTTGCATGGCAGTGGCACTAATAGGCCATCACTCATTTTTCGTTTCCACATTTATGTTTAAAATAGAAACGTCACTTTGAATAGCTTGTATGCATGATTATCATGCAATTAATGTTGATATTGTATTGTAAGGTATGTCTCTAAATGGCAGTGGCACGGCCACCCTACTCACTGTACCTTGCACGTTTAAAATAAAAACATGAATATATGAACCTGTGTATTATTTGAATAGCTTAGTATTGAATGCACAATAAAGAGGTATGTTTATACATGGCACTAGGCCCAGTTTAATATAAAACACAACTTTTTACAATATATATAGTAGGAGGTCCCTGCTCCATCTCTATCAGTTTGGGGGTCCTTGTCCTGGAACATGTTGAAGACCCCTGCTCTAATACATTCAGATTCTACCACTTTATTATCCGTTAAGGAAATGTAAGTCTGGTAAATAATGAATTAATGAACAGCACTGAATGTTTCCCATATCTGACTCAGGCTCTTGTTTAAAGGTAAATGTGCACATTCCATATATAGCCTTTTGACATTAATCTTTACATCCCCTGGATTAAAATGGAGAGAATAAAACACATTTCCTTCAGTAACATTACTATGTTGTGGGTGGAACATTACTTGAATTCTACTCTTCCTGTGGTTCAGTGTTGGTCATTATTTAATGTATTTTGACAGTATGTTCTCATCATCACTTTTCAAAAGTATTTCTTTGTCATAACTCGAGATAATCTACAGACCTGGCTGTAAGCAATTTTACGTAGGAATTAGGAGTAAGAGGTAAAATATGTATTGTTGATTTTGGGGTGAGCTGTCCCTTTTAAATAGTTTTGCCTTTGTTGGAAAAATACAGAATGATGTATGCATAATGTTTGTACTTTTCCATGATGCTTGGTAACTGAGAAACAAACTGTCACATTATAGCCGTGATGTTGCAGTCCACAGGATGTCTTTGAAGACGGATAATGTTGAAGTCTGTTTCGAAGGAAGATAAAGGAGGACTGATTCAACCTGGTACCAACTCTCATACTTTGTTATGAAGCTTGTTTATCACTGTGTATAAAAGACAGGGACTCAGAGACAGATCTCTGAGCAGCAACTTGACGCATAACTGTGATACAACTCTGCTCCTTCTTGCAAGAATAAATATTCTGATTATTGATATCACACTTTTTTTGATTATTGATATCACACTTTTTTTTTCAGCCTTTTTTTTCCTTGATAATAAGTTGTAGTGTAAAGTAAATAAAGAAGTCTTACCCAGAAAAGACGAGAAGACAGCCAAAACCTAGCAAAATATGGTTCCTTGTAATGTAGCGCAGCATATCAACTCTGAATAATTTATACAACAATATTGAACAACAGAAAAACAAATTAACAGACTAAACTAAGATCACTGTCCCTATGCTTATTCTTATAGTGTAAAAACAATAAGACGATACATTTGGTATTTATATAACCGGTTACCACAGAGGGGGAGGTTCTACTGAGCATGAAGAAAGATCAACTGTGTGACGACTGCCATGAATGTAAATTCCCTTCCTGTTTTATTTTGTCATTCAATTACCCATGGTTACTCTGTTACTTTACTGCCATTGTTTAGTTTCGAACCTGTTTTGTCCCTCACCTATGTTCCATTTGCTCATCAGAGCTTCCCTGTTTTTAAACAAAAGCTCTTTATCTACCAATTGCCAGATTGTATCAGTCATTTCGTTAGACGAGTTCTCCGTACCATTTTATATCCGTGTGATTCCTGAAACCAGTTGTTCTGCTCGTTGTTCTGCTCCTGTGATAGTTTGTAGTGTTGTTAATATTTTTGACCATTTAATATACGTGTAAATTCCGCTTGATGCCTGTCCTGCTTTGTTTTTTTGTTTTTGAACTGAGCCTCAGTAAAACTTAGATTTTTTGCAACTTCATTCTCTGGTCTGTTCACTGCGCTTGAGTCATACTCTGTTCATCACAAACAGGGTCTTAAAGAGTAACATAACAATGAGTAAGAATGAGTTGTTGTTAATAAAATTAGATTAGACATTATTGCCAGTGCTTTGATAATGAAATGCATACGATCTAACTGAATGTGCAGACAGTTTGAATGTGTATAAATGTGCACTCTGAACACTTTCACCATAAAATAACAGTAACTTATGTTGTGGAAATTTATCATATGGTTCTTTTAGTTATAACTTGTATCGCTTAAACCTGCATATACCACCCTAACCCTCTTCCCACGGAAAGGCTGGGAATCTGGCCTTGGTGGGTGCAGCGGCCAACAACATCTGTGAGGGGGAGGGTGAAGGGAGAGGAGACGAGATAACGCACATACTGTATATACTCTGTTTTGTTTTTTCATTGTTGTTAGACCTCCGAACCATCCGTGGGGAAAGAGCTCTATCCATTCAGCTGAATTATGATTGAAGTGTCTGTTCATCAAATATGTTTTTATATTTTAAGAAGTTTCCATCGCCATTATTTCTCACAGGGAGGTTCAAAATATTTTTTTCCACCACAAATGGCGACGAGGATGGGATCGGACGAGTAATCAGGACTCCGTTAGACGACACAAACGCAAATAATAGTTGATTCCTCCCTGGAGGGTGAGAGGCTGTCCTCAGACGGATGGTTCGAGATTGTTGTACCGATCCTGGAACCGGGAAAAGAATCTCACTCGGTGAGAGATTATTTTGTGATGGAACATACACTTTGATGGGTAAACTTCGGGATCGCACATTTAGAGTGCTGGACATTTAGAGTCCTAGTGTAACTTGAAGTTTTTATAGAGGTTTGGTGTATCCTTTCAAGTTGATTGATTGGACCAGATCGTTCTTAAAATTCTGAGACAGTTAACTAGAGAGAAGTTGGTAAACCGGTATTCTCTCACAGAAAGGGTGGTGGACAGACGTGTCCTGGTGAACTTGTAGTATTTAAAGATGATTTGGTGTATCCTTTCAAGTTGATTGATTGGAGCAGATTGGTTTTGAAGATGCCAGAATCAACAGTAACTAGAGAAGGTGGGTGGTAAAAGTCAGCCGTAATCGACCTGCAGTGTGTTTTATACGACTATGGTGTATAACCGTGCAGTGACAGCCCTGACTGAACTTTGTAAAGAGGCTTTTATGTCATCCGTGAGCCTGAAACACATCACACCTAAGAGAGTTGTGTGACATGGAATACTGCAACATGCTGAACACACTGAGGAGCAGTACAAGAACAGACAACAAGCAAAGACTGACTTTCGTCAGCGCAAACCCGAGGATTCCCAGCTGACAATGGAATCAGGCCATGACAGGCGAGGAGGAAAGGACGGAGACAACAGGGGCAAAAGAGGAAAACAGAGGGGCAGAGACTTTGACACACACACACCAGCTGAAAACTTTGTGTGCCAATCCGGAGATAGGATAAGAGACTGCCACCAATCTCATGGAACAAAGACTGAGGGGAGGAGCAGGCGGCGGGGCGGACCCCAGTGATGGACCATTCGACGCTGTTGAGGTTTAAAACAAAGGATGAGAGGCTGCAGGCCGCAGGTACTTTTATGCTGCGAGCTTCTCACTGCGCACGCGCATCAGAAAAATGAGCTGGATCTGGTTCAAAATTAAAAACAATATTTAATGTACTACACAAAGTTCACTTACAAACTGAATTAACTATCAATAGTAATATTTCATGAAATAGAGGCCCCATCCGCACCACACGACAGACTGGTGTGTCCGCATCACATTCACAGTTTCTTTGTCTCTCCAAAGTCTCTGAAATTTCTCATATTACACATTCCTTAGCCCATCGATCAGCTCAGTGATTGGCTGAACCCTTCGAACTTCAGTCGGACACTTCCTTGACCAATTCATCCCCTTTCTTGAAGGCTGTGCTCAGAAAGTCTTCAGCAACATCCCCCTCTCTCTGACTTTATGGCAGTGTCATAAATTCTCTGGTTTCTCTCACAGTGCACAACAAATTCAGTAACTCTCCCTTTAGTTTAAACCTTCTACAAGTAAACATATTGTAACACATAATATCCATCGCTAGGAGCGCTTTAAAACTTAAATTCCTCACAACGCACACACATTACAACACAGAGGGTGAGTTAACTTTAGATTCTGACTATGACAACCTTGTACATTCAAAACACACATTGGAAACTAGACTAACACCCACATGCCATGTGTATTCGAATGAAAAATTAAGGTTTTAGAAAGTTACCACCGATTATGTTAACTATTAAAGGTAAAAATGTTACATTTTTAGTTGACTCAGGAGCCACGCATTCAGTTTTCCGTACGTCTGCTTTACCTGTCCCTCCCAAAAAGAGTGGAAGGTATTGTGGGACTATTTGCTCAGGAGGCATACCAATTAGTGAGCCACACACAAAGCCCTTGTCCTGTACACTAGATTATATCACAGTTAAACACTAATTTCTGCTGTCTGATTGCTACCCTATAAATTTGTTAGGAAGAGATTTGATGTGTGTATTTGGAATAATGCTCACATCGGGCCCTGATGGCCTGATATTGAGCAAGAAAAAATCATACAAACAAATGAAATATGACCCAACAGAGCTGTTGTACATCTAGGAGTGGTCCTTAGAACCATCTGTAAGCAGTACAAGCAGCACACCTCACTGTTTTGCCTCACAACATTCACCACATGCAGAATGTTACATGCAGGCTAATTCACTACATTGCACAGCACACGTGTCAGAAGGACCAGATGAGGGATTTGGGGGGAAATGGTTTGGGGGGAAATGGTTTGGGGGGGGGAGTGAGATAGAGAAGTTATGTATGATGGACATTTATTGGACAGAAAATACTGCAGCTGCCTCTTTCTCTGTCTCCCACACAATCGGAGTTGTTACAGGGGGTGTGTCCACATGTGTCATTGAAATGAGGCCCTTAAGTTCGCATGGGGCCCAGGAATGGAGAAGAAAGACATGTCTGACTGGCTGGATAGGCAGACTGAACTCACTGACTTCAGTCCCGGGGAGAATCCTGATAAACTGTACAGTATGGAAGGCAATGTATACAAGACAAGATGTACATCATTGCCGGGAGTAAAAGAGTCACTCATCTTATGTTTGATAAGAGCACACACACCATGGTTTCAAATGTTCCATCTGTCGACATGGCTGAGCTGTCCGAGGTGCCCTTCTCTTTATGGTCTGCGCACAAATATGATGTAGGACTGGTGAGGGGTGAGACACCTCTGGTGGTTCACCCACAATTTGATTTCTGTCCATGCATGCATCAATATCCACTCGAATAAGAGGCTATTGATGGTATTACACCGGTTTTTGAGTCTTTATTGAAGGCTGGTGTAATAGTCAAATGTGATGATTCACCGGTGCGCACACCAATTTTTTCGGTAAAGAAAATGCGAGACATGGGGGGAACCGACTGAGTGACGATTTGTTCAAAATTTACAAGCAGTTAATGGGGTTAAAAAGATTTTTTTCCACCACATGGGTCAATTGTTAATAAAATATAGAAAATTTGATTAGACATTGCCAGTGCTTTGATAATGAAATACATACAATCAAACCGAATATGCAGAAAGTTTTAATGTGTATAAATGTGCACTCTAAACTATTTCACCGTAAAATAACTAACTTACTGGTAGCAGTTGTTTTACGGTGAAGCGACCGTAATTTACTTTTACAGTATTTACCTTATACTGGATTACGGTATGTGATAGTAGGATAACTGGGTTTTACGGTGATTTTACGGTATATGCCAGAATGTTATCATTTATTTACAAGGGATAATACAACTCAACACTTTTGCATTTAATTCCCAACAAATAAAAGAATAACAATAGACATTGAATACATAATTGTTGCAGTTTAATACATGTTCTCAAGACAAATAATGAAGGGACATTTGTATTACATCACAAAACTCACAATGTACTGCATGTTCAGAAGAAAACAAATAAAATCATAAAATCTTTAATGACCGGCTTAACTGAACTCATGAGGATAACCTCAGACCAGTAGCGCCAAGATCGAAAAGTGGCCGATGGTACTGTTGTTCAGTGTTAGGTACCTATCCCTGGAGTGGTATGCTGTTGTTCAGTGGTGGGTACCTATCCCTGGAGTGGTATGCTGTTCAGTGGTGGGTACCTATCCCTGGAGTGGTATGCTGTTGTTCAGTGGTGGGTACCTATCCCTGGAGTGGTATGCTGTTGTTCAGTGAAGAATACACATTGGGGCCAGACTTCCTAACCAAATGATGCCTGTGTGCTACTTCAGGCCCCTGCTGTGTGGCCCCTTGATTGACCAAATGCCAACTGTATATCCTTCCTGCAGGTCTGAATGTGTCAGTCAGAAATGCACACATTCAGTGACACACAGGAGCTCTCTCAAGCTGGGCACCGGTTCACTCACTAGCCTGGACCTGTCCCTCCAAGCCTCCTGCACACAAAGAGGATGACCTGCCCCTATCGCTGCTGTGCCAATCACGAGGCCGCATGTTACATGCTAGTCTGTCCGGTTCCCCGTCAAAGAAAAACCAACGACATTTACTTCACCCACGAATCCTTGTGCAATAATTTTTGCAAGATATTCCTGGCTAAAACACTGCAGCTCATATCCACAACAGCCAACTACTGAGGCCAGTATATCATTATGCCAAGTGCATGGACATTATGAGTGAAAATGGATCGTTTTGTAACTCGACCAAAAAACATGAATCTGTCCATCATTTTAATAGTTCAGTATTGTATGCAAGATAACAGGTATGTTTTTGCATGGCAGTGGCACTAATAGGCCATCACTCATTTTTCGTTTCCACATTTATGTTTAAAATAGAAATGTCAATTTGAATAGCTTGTATGCATGATTGTCATGCAATTGACGGACAATGTTGATATTGGCATTGGTATCAGTCGACAAGATATGTCTCTAAATGGCAGTGGCACGGCCACCCTACTCACTGTGCCTTGCACATGTTTAAAATAAAAACATGAATATATGAACCTGTGTAT
>NW_022280036.1:5944947-5988684 GCF_004355925.1 Anarrhichthys ocellatus
CGCATCAAAGACCACCTGCAGAACAATAAACTCGACCTCTCTCAACTGAAACATGTTGTTCTGGATGAAGTAGACCAAATGTTGGACATGGGATTTGCAGAGCAGGTTGAAGAGATTTTGTCTTCATCATATGAGAAAGGTAACGTGAATCTGTGTTGTGTGAAAATCTTCTTGCAAAGCGTATATATAGGTGTCCTTGTATTTGTGTTCATATTTATGTATGTGTGTAAGGTGGAGTGTTAGGATTTTGATTTGTGTATCATATATGTAACAGGGCTCCAGACTAACTTTTAGTCTTTACTTACTTTACTTTTCTTCCTCCGAATTTCACAATAATCACATAATAATAATCATCATACACTTCCACACCGACGACATGATGTGTGTGTGTGTGTGTGCTCGTCTTTTCGTCAGTACCCAGCTGCAAGCCTGTAATTCATACTCTCGCATGAATGCGACCACGTGAATTTTAACCCCACACACTCAAAAAAAATGAAAATGATTGCAGTCTGGAGCGCTGTGTTAAAGTAGATTTAAAAATCGGTATAGAGTGGTCATGTATGTAAAAATGTGTGTGTGTGTGCGCTCTTCTCCAGGCTCCGCCTCCAACCCACAGACTCTTCTGTTTTCGGCCACCTGCCCTCCCTGGGTTTACGAGGTTGCTAAGAAATACATGAGACCAGAGTGCAAACATGTCGATCTGATCGGCAAGAAAACACAGAGAGCTGCAACAACTGTAGAAGTAAGTGTGTGTGTGTGTGTGTGTGCGTGTGTGTGTGTGTGTGTGCGTGTGTGTGTGTGTGTGTGCGTGTGTGTGTGTGTGTGTTGGCAGAGGTGAAAACGGTGATTAGTGCAATTTAACAAGCTTTCTAGCATTCTTAATTCTTAGGCTTAGAGCTTTTAAAGTTGCCTGTAAGCAGGGACAGTTACAGTAGTTGAGACTGTGAAATACGTTTGCATATATCTCCATCAGGAAAGCCCAGAAAGTAGAAAAACTGCTGTATTTGTCATCATCAACACCAATGGAATTGTAATCAAGTTAAAGTCTGCCAGCTGTATACATGAAACAGTCTCTTCTGTCACGCCCTGGCTTCTCTCACCTTGTGTTTGTCTCTCCGTAGCATCTGGCCATAGCGTGCCACTGGTCACAGCGTGCAGCTGTAATAGGAGATGTGATCCAGGTTTACAGCGGCAGCCACGGCAGGACCATCGTGTTCTCTGAGACGAAGAAAGATGTCAACGAACTTACCGTGAATGCATCCATCAAACAGGTAGACACTCGCACATGCAACAGTTTACGAATATCCGATTCATACAGCAGCAGTACAAACTGCTATTAAGAAGCAAGGAAACGTGTAGTGTTAATTTCTTTTTCTTGTATGTATCTTGTCAGAGTGCCCAGTGCCTCCATGGTGATATTGTTCAGAAACAGAGAGAGTTGACGCTGAAGGGCTTCAGGAACGGGGCGTTTGAGGTTCTGGTTGCCACCAACGTTGCAGCCCGTGGATTAGACATCCCTGAAGTCGACCTGGTGATCCAGTGTTCTCCACCCAAGGTGAGATGTGTTGCCAGTACTAAGAATTTAGTAGTGAGAGTTTATCTTTGCATTTATCGAACGTGCCATTTCTATGTAAAAGTTACATTTTAGATTTACAAATATGATCTGATCTTAAGGTACTGATTCCATTCACATAAAACAAGACAAATGTTGACTACACACTTTCTCAGTAACAGTGTTGCACGAGATATGAACTTGTCACCTCTACTTGCTCTGAAAATGTTTCTGTCTCTGTGGTTGGTGTCAGGATGTGGAGTCATACATCCATCGTTCAGGACGTACGGGCCGAGCCGGCAGACCTGGAGTCTGCATCTGTTTCTACCAGAGGAAAGAGGAGGACCAGCTGCGCTATGTAGAACACAAAGCAGTACGTGTCTTTCTTTTTTTAATTCAGTCCAAGTGGAAGAGGACGAAAGGGCAACAAACAGCGACAAGTTGAATTGTTTGAGGAGCTATGAGGAAAATATACAAAACACAGCTTGCAGTCACATCTGTGCTACACATGGTATGGAATAAGGACAGGAAGGAAGGGGAGAATCAAAAGTAGTGCATAAAAGAAGAAGAGAACGCTGCGCTCCATAGCAGCCAGACTGAAAGCCACCTCATCCCTGTAGTCTGAAATGGTGTTTTAAAGTTGCACAATTTTATTGACAAAGAAATTCCGACATTCAGTGCAACTTGTTTGACTGTACTTCAGGTGGTTCCATATTGAGTGTCAACTAAAATGCATTGTGTTTGGTTGTTTTCCAGGGTATCGCATTCAAACGAGTTGGCGTTCCCACTGCCAACGATATCATCAAGTCCTCAAGCAAGGATGCCGTCAGGTAGATCATCATAGTGGGAGCCGAGTGGAACCATATGTATTTTGTTTTGGATGTATGAAGCTACTGTTGTTGATTACTGTTTGACTGTGTCAGCCACATCATTTGGTTCATGAGCTTAATTTAGTGCCATGCTCAATGTGAAACAAATGTGTCAAAGTAAGCAATGAAGTTTTGGATTGTTCTGATTGTTTTTTGTCTGTATTGTGTTCAGGTATCTGGACTCTGTTCCAATTACAGCCATCGCGTACTTTAGAGCGTCAGCTGAGAAACTGATCGGCGAGAGAGGAGCGGTCGATGCTCTCGCCGCTGCCCTGGCACATATTTCTGGAGCCACAAGTCTCGAGCAGAGGTCACTGCTCAACTCTGATACTGTAAGTTTGCTTTTATACTCGTTATAAACAACCTACAAATCTCACAAACAAAGACACACAAAGTTATATACACACAAACTCATACATTATAGTAACACATTTGGGCACACTGCTGAATAACGTACTGAAAACATTGCAAGGGTTTCACAACAACTGCAGGATGGTTCAAACCGCAGCGCACACACACACACACACACACACACACACACACACGTTATTCTTCTAGGTGCTGTAGAACCCTAATTCCACCTAACTCGTTGTTTGTTTGTTTGTTTTCGCAGGGTTTCACCACTGTGCAGATGGTGTGTTCCCAGGAGATGCATAATCTGGGTTACGCCTGGAGATCCATCAAAGAGCAGCTCGGAGAAGAGTTTGAGAACCAAATTCAACGAATGACCTTCCTCAAAGGCAAAACAGTACGTAAACACACACGTGTGTACATATGGGAGGTGCTGCTGGGGTTTTATACGCATCAAAGAAATTATATTTGTTACATTTCCTAATTTTCGAATTCCAGATTATGATGCATTTTTATTATGGGAGCCACTGTGGAAGCTTTTTTTATTATCTTAAAGTTACCAATGGGGTTTGAGTGTTAGTGAAAGTGTGTATTCGATTTGATGTATACAGTTGTAAAAGTTGAGCATGGATGTAGGCTACATATAATTGGGTCAGATCACAGCCAAGTGGTGCTCTTGTTACAACCCACTTGTAATGTCTTGCCAAAGAAAGGCCCCCACAGTGCCTAATACATGGAAGTCATAGACTTGGCAAATGAAAAAATAAATGGGGAAACCAGGTGGTAAATCGAAATGCAAATTGATAAAAGAAGCCGTGTTATTTCTTTAAAGAGCAACACTATTTAGTTTATATATCAATTCAGCTGCTACGGCCACACTAGACATGTTACACAACTATTTATTCACAGCAAGTAAACAACAAAACATCTGTTGCCAAAGTAAATGTGTGAAACCTTTGTGTAGGTGTGACCTGACCTGTTGTGGCTCTTATCCTGATAGTACAGCACTCACCATCTCACCCTTTATTGTGTCTGTAACAGGGAGTTTGTTTTGACATCCCAGCTGACAAAGTCAAGGAGGTTCTGGTGAGAACAACTGAAAAAACTCAAAGTCAAGATAAATAATCTAACATACAACATGTTTGTTGCTGAAGTTGACAGTCCTGCTAACATCCTTTTCACCTCACTTGATCCATCAACAGGAGGGCTGGAAGGACGGTCGGCGTTGGCAGCTGACTGTAGCCACAGAGCTCCCAGACCTGGAGGAGAAGCAGTTCAGTGGTGGTGGTGGTGGAGGAGGAGGAGGAGGAGGAGGAGGGTTCAGAGGTGGGAGAGGGCGTGGTTCTGGGGGATATGGTGGCCGTAGTAACGGGTTTCGGAGCGGTGGCTATGGCGGTCGCGGTCGCGGCGGCTTTGGCGAAAAAAGAGGGACACACAAACGCAACTTCAGTGACGCTTTTGATTATTGAAGTGCCAACCTGGGGACTGATAAGACTGACTGCCACGCATCTGGGCTGGCAGGGTTTTTATTGGCTGTGAGTGAGTGAGTGGAATCAATGGATTTCCATCATCAGCTTTCAGATATTCAGAAGTTTCATATACAGTACATTAAATTACAAACATCCCCTCTTTCAAAATAAAGTGAAAGTTCCATGATATCTGAGTAAATTACATTTATTTCCAACTAGCCATTTCCTGCTGGTTTAAGATCAGACTTTCTGTGTGCAGTTTATTTACACAGGACCACTGGCAGTGTGTGCTTCTTTTAGGTGACACATAAGTGGAAACTCACGAAGTGACATTTTTACTACATGTATTAGAGCATCATTCAGTTGCTATGTCTTGAATGGCATAGGATCAAAACCATTGGGAAATCAATCTATAGTAAAAGTTTAGCATTACATAATGACTGAAAATGAGATGAATGTGTCATTCATTGAGTTTTATGTAAAAGTGTTCCTCTTTTTTTTTTTTTTTTGTTGTACTGGGCGTTTGGGGATCGGTGGCAGTAATCAGACTTGAGCCGTTGTCCAAAAATGGAAGGTGCCTCATTCTGACCGAACAACATGCTACTTGTTACATGACTACAGATAACTCTGAGTAGAAAGGTGCACACAACCTTTAAGGTTGTGCTCAGTGTCAGGTTGCTGCCTTACCGTCGGCTGAAACTCTTCCCCAAAATATATTGGATGATTGCTTTGCAATTGCGTCTATTTAAGAACTGTATCTACTGCTTCCATTCATTTGAATGAAATGACTTCTTCATTAAAAAAAAGGTCAACTCCGGTTGTGTTTATTCTTTTTAAAGGGGTGTGAAAATAAGCATGTATAGATTTGAATGTGAACTGATTTTGGGAGCCAGATGCTTAACTTTTAACTTCAGCTGGACTTTAAGAAAATATACAGTCGGTGCAAACTTGATCACTAACAGTTTAGTGCTATTAGGTTGAGACGTCAGACTGAGGAGCAACTATAAACAGCTTCCCCTGACGTCCAATAAGCACATTTCTGTAACAATTGGAAACATTTTTTAAAAATCTTGTTCATATCGAGCACGTTAATGAGACGAGAAGATAAGTGTTGGCTGCTGATATCTTTATTTTACAATACAGACTGTCCACTTAATTGATTTAATCACTTCAGTAGTTTCCATGGGAGTTTACTCAAATCTTTGCAAGAACATTGTATCCCTGTAAAGTGCATTGTTACAAGTTGTGTACATAATTACAATGATACCATCTTGACAACATTTTAAAAAGGAAATGGTGTAAATTCCACCAGACTTTCACAAGAAAAATGTTTGAAGTATTTCTTACAATCTTTCATGTGCAAATGTTGCATTTAAAAATCTTCGAAGGACTGTCTCTGTCAATTTGTGGGAATTGACAAGGAGCTCATAAAAACATGTACTTGGACAAATGGAAATGATTTGCTTCCATCTACATCTAGCTCATTGTGATTAATAACAGGTTTTGTTGCAGGCACATAACAACAAAGAATCAACAAATTACACATCTTTCTGTAGAATTTCTGATAACGAGGTTGTGTGTCCTCTACAAGGATTTTTTTCAAATCTGCCTAAATGATTGTAGCCTTCAATGAGATGTGCAGTCTGTACCACATAACACCGTCTATCTTCAGAGACCCTCGATTTGGATCAGGACCTGATGCATTCAACCACACTTCAAATACAATAAATATAAGTCTTAAAAGCAGATACATTCAAACAAAACTCTTGATCGTTAGAAAACACTACTATCTAAGAACCCATTATATAGAACATGAGCTCACATCTTAACAATTACTCAGTTTAAGTTGTTGAACAAAGCCTATTTAATCTGTTATAAATGATTTCCCCTGTGCCAATCATTAACATCCACTGTATTTAGTGCAATGTGATAGCTAAATGGGGAGGGACCTGTTGGCACTGGGGATGCCAATGTGTGCCGGTGGCTGGGTTTCATTAGTTCAAGTTGGTTGTTATGGTCTACAGGTCATCACTGGTAAACTCAAGTCCCTTGGCGCTGTGGTTCTCCAGAGTCAAGCCATCATCATCATCCTCCTCATCCTCCAAGGTGACACACAAAAAAGACATGTAAATGAAGGGACTTATCCTAACAGAGTTTCTCTGGCTGATTTTTACAATCATCAAAAAAAACAATCATCAAACATGGGCGTCTGCGGTAAGGACTCAGCCTTGTACTTGACTCATGGTGCACATTCTCTACCAGGTGAACTACTGGGGCGTCCAATCAGCACACATTTTGATTATTGAAAAATATAGATACAATACTGAGTCAAAACCTTTTAAAAAGCTGCTTTGTCTGCAGAAGATTTGAGCCTTGTAAAACTTGAATACTACAGCCCTTCAAATTATGCTTTTTAAAACGTAATATTACAAATATATTGTACGTATAATTCTGTATCTATTGTATTTTGTAGTCTTGTCCCTACCTGCCCAGGAACTGCAGGTGGAAAGTAGCTGACATTACATCAGTGGAATGTACCAAAGTAGATTTAGTCATTAGAGATATATATATATTGTACTTTTATGTCATCTAGTCACAACAGCTGTTGTTTGTGTTAAGAGTCCGATTTAAAAAAAATAAAAATCTTTATGTCATGACCCTTTGTGGAGGGTTTGGAGACCACGAAACAAAATTATGGAATTGTATATTAAGTAGTTAAAACTCTCGTTGGGATTAATTATAAATCAATCTTCAATATTTTTTAAAAATGTCATATTTGCAGTGCCATTCTCAATTGTCAGATGTGCATTGAATATACACGAAACTTCACGTGCCTTAATTAGGAACTTCACGCCACTGGGAAACCGAGGGAGCACCAAGACACAGGTGAATAATGTGAAGGGAGGCGACTGTCTGTGGCCTCTTTCACCCCAATTAAAGTTAAAGAAAATTAGCAAATTCGTTTAAATTAAACAAACTTCCGAAAACATTGATGAAAACAATAATGCATCAATAATCTAATGATGTTATTTTATATATTACTCTGAAATGGGCCATTATGCACAATACATACTTTTACTTTTGGTACTTTCAATATATTTTGACAACAATACTTTTTAAACTTTTACTTAAGTCAAATTTAAATGTGGGACTTTTACACCCATCACTCACCAGTCTCACAGAACAAATCAGTTCCATTTTATGTATCAATCCACGGTAGTATAGGTACAGTAAGCACTACGTCCACGTGAAGAGGGGAGCTGTGGAGCTCACGCATGGAACCACGAGCCACTCTCACTCTGGGCCTTTCCAGGCGCATTTCAAGCCCACCCGTTGAGAAGTGTTAAAATATTTTCGGTTCATTTTGAAATCGGCGCGTGTCAAATTAGACAGTCACATTCTAATTTGTGTGCGTTTTGAGCGTCGTTACTTACATATTCTTTCAGTCTGTAGTCTTTCTCTGTGCTGCGATAGGACACCACATGGATCAGAGTGTAGACTCTGCAAACAGAGAGGCACAAAGATCAAACACACGTAGAAAGTATTGGAATAGGAATATTAGGAAATGGACAGCAGTAATTCTAATTTTCCATAAAGGCAGGTATCTACGAATAAGAAATGTCCTGCTCATGGTGCGGGAAAACATTTAATAGCTTTGTTTTTTATTTTTGCCACACAATCAAAACCTCCAGTATCTGAAAGTTCAGGCTCAGTCTGTGAGTTAGCTGCGAGGCTGTCAAATACAAGTCTGATATTACAGCCGCAAAAAAGTAAAAGCTGAATATGAATGACAATGTAGTGGGTGTGCGGCACATACAGAAGTGTGTTTGTGTGTTTGTGTACCTGTGATATAACATGGCCACAAACTGGATGATAAGAAGAATAGCAAAAGACAACAGGAACATCAAACTCACAGGCTCCACCTATCAACACAAAATGACAGTAATGGTGATTACTTTGAGCAAGAGTTACAGCAGTAGTGACACACATTCAAAAAGATGCTACAAGACTGTCTGTCTGTCCCAACCTTGAGGGGTATATCAGATAGAGTTCCATTCGGAAAGTATTTCGGGATCTTGATGCTGATGATATCATTTCCAATGGCCTGCAGGATGAAGGTAGCAACCACCCACAGCACGTTGATGATGAAATACAGGAACACAGCCTTTGGGAAGGAAGGAGAATCTCATGATACTTTGAAGTCTTCATACCAGTTATTAATAACATGTCAATGGTAGTATATGCTTACTACCATTTGTACCCTTACATGCCATTGGAACTATTTGTATCCTAAAACCTTTCAATCTAAATACTTCAGACCTGTTTCATAGTGATAAACAGAAACATGTATCAATTGGCAGAAAGCTCGATACACATCATAACAATTAATCATAGCAGTGTTGCATACCACATGATAGTAATTCAGTCTGTTACTTCAGACTTGTTTGATTGGAGTGTTTGCATTAGAGCGAGTGACGGACTGATATCAGAGTTTCTGGCCCAAAGCTAACGTGAGTGGGAGTAATGGACACAGTATGTTTGTTTTGTGGGTGGAACTGGTCCCCATCTGTAGATATGCACTTTTTAATGATACAGCACAATTCTATGATTCATAGCAAATTATTGCATGAAGCCCCCCCCCCCCCTGGCAGAGTGACACAAACCCCTGGGGCCCCCAGAGCCCACTTTGAGAATCACTGGAATAAACAACTCGCGTTGAACGCGTCTCCCCAACCATTTCTCAGAGCCATCTGCTTTTGTTTTTTGCAAAGCATTACAGCTGCAAGTTGTTGCTCCACATGACTTTCCATTTAGTTTGTATCTGCTTCCTCATGAGACCACATGTATTGCTCCCTCTGGCACGGTAAACAATATCCTGTAGTGTGTGATGGGTCATGGTTTTCACATCTTGTAGTGTGTGCATGTTTGACATTAGAGAGAAGAACGTCCGTGAAGTTTCTATGTACTGTATCTCTGTGAATCAACCCATTATCAAAATCAGTTATGATTTTATAACTTGTGTAGTCTGAGCTCAGCATAACAAAGTTAGCTAATTCTAAATCCAGCGTGAGATAAATCAGCTGTGGTGCTCGAGGTATCATTATTACATGTACTGTATGTCCACAAGACCAGAATTCATGGCACAAACAAAACAAGTGACACATTTGCACGAACAATTAAAGATAGCCGACCTTGTTGCGTAGTGACTTTAGTTCTCTGGTGACTTCCTCCAGATGTGTTTTGGTGTCAACAATAGGCTTCAAGTAGCGCTCAAGTAGCTTGTTCCAGAAGTCCTGCTCACCCTAAAAACACACACAAATATGTATTTACACACCTGACTTCATACCTGTGAGGTGTTTCTTCTCACAGAGCCAGAGGTTGAATCAGAGTCTTACTTCATCAAGTTTTTGCACTTGCGGGGCGGTGAGTGTTTTCTTGATTGCTGCGGTTACTCTTTTCTCTAATTTCTCCATTTGACTGGTTCTAAGGATACGCCGAGACTGTGAGACACAGGAAGTCCATTAGAGATTCAGTGATCATCCATAATTCATCTTCTTTTATTGTTTTTTTTTTTTTGTTTACATTTCTGGCTTTATTATACAGTCCGAGATTGCGACAATATAGAAGTCGTGAAATGGAAGCATTTGAATGTGATATAATACAATTATACATTGTAATTAATAGTTCATGTGTTGTTATTATTATTACATGCTCTTCCAGGGCATATTCTAACTCCTCCAGCTGGCTTTCTGACAGAACATCTTCAGGCCCCACTCCACTTAGCTCTCCGTTAAGAGTGTCTGTTAACATTAAGACCAACTCCTCACACACGTCATCCTCATTTTTGTTACGGAGTGTGTAGCTGTGGACAAAGAATCCACAAAAACAAAACTCGTATTATACAATTGCAAAGGACACGTGGACACAAAGAAGTTTATTCATTTGTTTGCAGTTAAATTCAATGTTCACTTTGTGCAAACATTGCCACAGTTTTTGTGGACATTGTGACAAAAGCCTTTGTGATAAAGGACATACAAACATTGTACATTTCTCTCCTTAATGTTGATTATTTACCGTATTTGTTCCTGTAGATTTCTCTTCATGTTGGCATAAGTCAGCTTCTTCAAAAATTCTGCTTTCACCGGCATTACCCAGTCTACACGCACACACACACACACACACACACACACACACACACACACACACCATTAATGTCATTATAGTATGCTATACATACTATGTTTTGCATACATACAGAATACATAATATTTAGGAAATAAAATACAATGAAAGTGCTTCTCACCGCTGACAGGAAGCTCTGTTTCGTCTGGGTCAGCAATCATTGAGTCATCATCCTCCTCAACGTCATCTTCGTCGTATACACTTGGTGATATGCTTTTTTTGTTGACACTGTCATCACTACACACAGGCACACACGCATTTTTGTGAATGTTGAGTATTGATTGCACAATCCAAGTGTGTATTTGCCTTTGTCACAAGTCAGCAGAATGTAGAGGTGAGCTGGTATGCATGGAAGTGTTAATAATCTCACGAGTGACAGCTGATTAACTTTATGGCAATAGAGGTTGCTGATGGCTGATTGACTGAAATATTTAGTGACAGAATAGATTATTGACAAACAATAGAAAAAGAGAAGAAAGAAAAGACAAATGAATACCTGCTGTAGGAAATGGTGTCATTGCCTTTTCCTTCCATCCCATTGTGTTTGTCAGTTGGAGGGTTCTTAGTTCCTTCCACAGCTTTTTCTGTGTTTGTATCAACTTTGGCTTCAGGCTCCATCTGTTGAATCAATGAGTCCTGGTTGGTGATAGGAAGGGGAGGAGCTTGCTGTGCAGTCTGGCCTGTCATCTGTCGAAGCATCAGATTCTCTGTTTCCTGTGTTATCTGTAAAGCAACAGGACAACATGAATACATCTGTCCTTCTATTTATGCTGTGGAAGTGTTGCCTGTGGCTGTTTGGGAACAGTACCTGTAACTTCATGTCCCAGCAGCAAAGTGTACAGTTTCTGTCACACAGGATGTTATGGTTCTTCTTCTTTTCTCCTTCTCCCCTGACAGACAAACAGAATGATAGACAGTGAGAACAGACATACTCTCATTAATATACAGACGGATACAGTGATTATTAAGAATGCAGATTGGCATAAATAACTCCACTGATCTGTATTATGGATACGTGAATCATTGGGCAACAATAGCCTGCTCCCACTATGACCCAAACCGGATAAGCAGCGGAAAATGAGTGGATGGCTGGATGGATTTCATCATCATATTAAATTCTACATAATTGTAATATTTTATGTCTTGCTTTTTTAAATTTGATCTTTTTCTTTGAGTGCACAAGTCAAGGTTAATTATCTTTGACGTAAACCCATATTTCCTTTTTTTCCCCGTTTCATGTTTTTCACATGTCTGTGTTCTTCTCTATTAGCTTATGAATGCCAGATAAATGGAGGTTGATTGATGAAATTATTTCTGTATCACATCTATTTTTAGTATGTTGATATTCGGGGAGAATTCTTCCCTCTTTGGAGTTTGTATGCATAATGACCAACTTCACAATATTGAATGAATTGATTATAGTGACACATTCTCTATCATTGCAGCCTGTGCTACGAGCAGGAAATACTACTTTGTCTACAACAGTGTTTTACATTCCTCCTGACAGTTATCTTCACGATCACAACTAACACCGTTAGTGCTGAAGTCACAAGTCAGGTAATCAGGTCATCCGGTAGATTGGCTTTAGATCAACGGATGATTAGATTTGAAAGTTAGGGGGATTGCTGGCTGCTTGTCTTTGCTTAATATCATTGTAAATTAAGAATGAAGTTATCAGAAGATTGGACCATTACTTGTTGGATTCCCTTGTGCCCCATGTCACAATGTGCATGTTAACCAGTGAGTAGATGGTCAGTAGGAGGTATCCACTGGGGATACAGATGAAATACATCAGACCATAGATGATCATTCCTGGAAGAGAAGACTACATAACATAACTGAACATGAAGCTGTTTACATAACAGGATATAACACAACATAACACTGTTAACATCATAGTGAATAATGATCGTTACAAATGTGAGAATGATGATTAAAATAATATAATATAACCGTACCCCATTCCTCTGGGTGTAGCATGGCTGTCACTGCATACATGATTGACATTGAAACCAAAAACAAGCCAGTGGGGGTCAGGAAGGTGCCCTGAATCACCATATCACCTAAAAGCAGAACGAGACGTGTGTGTGAGAATTTAAGGGTTTTACATCATTTACTCAATCATAATTTGAAAAAAAGTACGAGGTCACAAGGAGTTTTTACCCACCGATGATGGCAAAGAAGGATGCAGTCATGAGGAACGCATACAGAATACTCATAATGGCAGCAATGGTTATCTGGTTATTGGACTTGGCTATAAAACAGATGATGACGTAGAACACAGGAGGAATGCTTGCGACGATGATGGCGTCTGTACCATCGAGGTTGAAGACAAATTGGAAAGCACCTGGCAAGAAAAGACAGAGGGGGGGGGGGGGACAACAGAGACGGGTAGATGGACAATGAAAATGTAACCAAAAAAAAACTGTCCGAGTAAAAAATTCTGATCATAAATTTAAGACCCAAATCTTACAATGTTACTGTTCTGTGACGACGTCGTCACAGTTCCCACGATCCATATTTACAAACCAACTAATCAGAATGACAAGAAATGACACACAGTACACTAGTAGGCTAGCGTAACTCGTAACTTGTTTGAGGGCTGGGCAATATATCGAAATGATAGCGATATCGTCTCTTAGATTTTGGATATCGTAATATAGCACAAGTGTTGTCTTTTACTTTGTTTTAAAGGCAGCATTTGCCTTTACCCACTTAGTCATTATAACACATTTCTGGTGATTATTTATCAAAAATCGTATTGTGAAAGCACCAATAGTCAACCTCACAATATTTTCGTAATATCGCTATCAAGGTATTTGGTCAAATATATTGTAATATTTGATTTTCTCCATATCGCCCAGCCCTAACTTGCTATCTATGAACAACTACACTTACAGAGCATAACATCAATAACATTATTTTCAGTTCATATGAATGCAGAAAGACTGTGACCTAATTGATGCATATGATACGGGTAAAGAAATGGAGATGAGATGCAGGGACAGAGTGGGAGAAGAGAAGAACGTGTTTGCTCCACTGCAGTCGTTCGACAACCCCCCAAAAGGAAGGGCTTGTATTAAAGTAAACCTGAACCTACCTGCTATCATGAGAGTCACAGAGGCTGGACCAAGGATAGAGGAACCAACGGTGAACATCTGGTAGTAGATGTAAAGCCTGGAGATGGACGAGTTTCTCTTCACCGTCTCTTCACCACTGTGATTTAAGTCCGAACAACAGAAAGTGTTATAACGATACAATGCACATGTCATAGTGTTATAGTAAACGGCTCATTATAGATGTATAGCCTGTAGATATCACTCTGAAACACGGGAACTAAATCAGGTGAGTTAGAAAGTGCTATGCTAAGGATGTAAACACCACTTTAAATATTGATTATAATCTTAATAGCAGTAGTAATAGGTAACCCTAACCTGTGCAGAAGGTCCAGTGTATTAGCCAGTGTAGATGGTCCCCATCGTCTCCTCTGGTTATAAAACTCTTTGAACTCTTCTGGTGAGTTGGTGTATGCATCTGATGCAGCGTTGTATTCGACACGCCACCCTTGTTGCAGTAACAAAGTACACAACCAGCGATCCTCCCCTAGACACACATGCACACACGAGACACAGAAGAGAGATGGACGTGAACAGTCAAAAAATTATGTTAAAGAGACTAAATTAAGCGAGGTAAAAATGGTTGGTGCTCCTCCCAACCGACCTTGGTCATATTGCACATATTCCGAAGCTCTTGTTGCAGTAGTTGTGTATCTCTTCATTACGTTGTCGTCCATTAAGGATGATCCTCGAAACAGACTGAAACATCCTGGACTGCACAGCACGGAGCCAAACACGTGCTCTGATGTCTTCTGTAGCCAATGGCCCACTGCATACTCAAACTTCTGGTACCACACCATGGGACCTGGGAGGGCAGCAGGCAGGAGATGACCACAGAGACAAATGAATCATCAAATAAAAGAAGAAAATAAAAAAGAGACAATCCTTCACAAATGCTCATTTCTTAAATGATTTCTTTCCACTCAGTCGGGTTGAGGGTTATGGAAGCTGGAGTCTATCTGAGCATAATGTCGTGTGTATACAACCCTACTCCTACCTTCAGACAAATTAGCTTCATATAACCCATTTTACTTCATTTTTGACTATGCGGAGGGAATTAAACCCAGAAAGCACCAGTGCTGGGATACTAATATGGGATTATATGATCATTTACCCTTTTTTTTTCGGGCAACACCTTTTGATTACTGCAACAAAAATAAGCTTTTACATGTAATAACTATACTATGTCAAGAAGTTCCCACTTGAACAACCAAATCATAAAGTCCTGAATAATATTTGCAAGATACGAATGAAAAATAAGGTGTTTAAATAATCCATCCCATGACTTTGTTATATTTGCCATTTAATGGCATGGATTTGGGTGGCTTTCCCCCCCACAACTGTTACAAATCCTGGCCAGCAGACACTTTGCTATGCCCCACTGTGTTGAATGGATCCAGTGTAAACTACAGTGGTTACTCAGCACTGGCTCCACGTTCCAGCTGCACAGGACAAGCAGCTTAAAGTAAAATCAAAGTACTATACCTTCTGCAAACAAAGGCCATTACAATGTCTACTTACCCATTCCAGTAGGATGGATTCTACCACATACTGCACCTACGGCTTTGTACATCCTCAACCTGTCAATGAAAATAGTCTTTTTAATTACTATGTTTAAAAAGGGTTTATATACAGTAATGACTGGAAAAAAACAATGGTTGACCTGTCTACAAGCAGAATCACAGCTTTAGGTTGGAAGTCTGTGTCTCCGTCCAGAGCCAGGATGTAGGTGTTTTCATCTGAGATGAACTTCCTCTTGTAGTCATTGTCGTGCTGAGGCAACAGATAAATTTCTCCATACATGGAGACCATGCTCTCTCTGCATGGGTTATTCTGGCGCTGGAAAAAATACAGATATTTTACACATTGAAATATTTTATACGCATACTGTCAAAATAGTAAGATGTACACTTTTTACTCAAAATAGAGAAGTCTTACTGTGATCTTCTGAGGGTTCTTGATGATGTAGCCCTTCCAGCCGAGTAGATAGTACATATACATAATCTGAAAGTCATAAACAGTAAGACCGGCTCTTAAAGACATGGGTGCAATTTAAATAGTGTATTTGTTCCCCAAAACCTTTAACACAGGTGACTTGTCAATTACTCATTTGGTTCATCTGAGACATGATGAAATTGTGTTGAAACGAGCCGTAATGCAAATAGACAAGACGGTATAGCTAATTATATCACAGAAAATGATTACTATTCTGATAATTGATTAAGTAATTTGTCAAGAAAATAATTTCAAAATCTTTTGGGCTTCGGACAAAACAAGCAATTTGACAACAAACAAGACAATGCTTTGGACTCTGGGAAAATGTGGTGCCCTTTGACCATTTCTTGACATTTCACAGACTGTTCAATAAGTCACTGGTTTTGCTGATGTGGATTTAGGGTATGACAGCCATACAGTGTGTATGAGAAGTGAGTAAATTACATTTTCTTAAATTTTGTCAGAGATTACTGGGCACTAAGCACTACATTAGAGATCTCAGTCATTCCCATGCAGTTCTAACTGGGAACTAGCTGGTCCAAGTCTTTTACTTTTGGCCACCGCATAGCGTCTCGTACCATGACACCTTTAGGACAAAAACACCACGGCTACACCATACCTGGGACCATCTTTTCTTGTTCCTGATGAGAGCTTTGTCTTTTAGATGAATATAGAGCATGTTGCCTTCTGGCATAACAAACATCAGCCTGCCACCGTAGGGGGTTTCAAAGATCGACACATCATCGGGTTCTTTGTTGGTAAACACCCTGGATGGATGGATAGATAGAAGGATGGTTAGGAAGATGGATAGATGGATGCACAGATGGATACATTTAAAGATAGATAGTAGATCAATGGATAATCTCACCTATAAACCTCTATGACAACATGGATCAAGTCGGTAACGTAGGAGTTAACCAGCCTCTTTCCTGTGTCCTTTTCAGTCATGTAGGCATCATCTACATAAATGTGACACTCAAAGTCAAAACAGTCCTTATGGTTCTCCTTTGGATCACCTCGGTAGCGGTCCAGCCTGAAACAACAACAACAACAAACAACCTTATCAATACTGCAAAAGCCTATTTACTCAAGTGTTCACTTCTGTTGTACAAAATGTACTGATACACCTCGGAGTACACTTCTGCATCACTGCAGCGAGGTGAGAAGTTAAACCGGTGGAGGTGAATAAAAACAAGTTTTAGTTGCTGTTCACTAGCACTTTAAAGGGATGTGAGACAGGAATGAAACCCATGTTGTGTATCTGATACCTGGACACCTAGGTGTCTGCGGTGACGGTGTCTCTAACCTGAACTTAGAGGTGAGAATTTTAAGCATTTCATCATAGGTCTCATGCCACATGGTGGCACAAAGATAGATCACACAGTTCTGCATCTCTTCGTGGCTGTGAGGGAGAGAAGAGGGGAGAAGGAAAGGGAGAGGTTTTCAACAGAAGCTTTAAACATTTCATGTTGTGACCATGCACATCTCTCAACAGTCCGTTGATTCTAAATCATCATCACAACAATGTCTGTGTGCATCATCACACAGAGATATCAAAATCTCCAAAAGTATGCTTCAGAAGCTAATCGACTCATGACGACATATTTTAAATTCATTAGGCCGTGGGATAAGGGATATCTGTACTTCGACTGCATCCGCACACAATTATCACCCTAATATGATGTTTGATTTCCCTGCTTAAAATATGACCACAATCAAATAAAAATAAAATAAGCAGAGAAACCCTCTCACCTCTCTTGGTTTCGGGCTCGTGGCACCTTCATCTTGGTGTTGAGCAGCAGAGACAGGTCGATGAAAGCAGATTCATAGAGTCGACGAACAAAGAGCTGGGAGGTTCTCTCTATACGCTGGACCTGAGACACGGTGAACCATAGAGGCTTTAGGTCCACGTCTTTCTGCTTAATACTAATATAAGAAGTACATTGTGCCATGTAATGTTGGAATGTAGCTTTAGATGACACGGATGCTTGAAACTAACTCAGGGCTCATTGACTCACTGCTATCTAGCCATGTAGGTAGGTGCCTGCATTTTGTGCTGCTAGAAATAGTAAAATAGTAGTTCCAATGAATACTGTTCTTTGGCTCATCAAGGTTAACATTGACATTTTTTCTGGGGAGAAATGTTGCTGCTGACTTTTGCAAAATGTATTTTGTCAATGCTGTAAGCAACACAAAGGAAATTCCATTCACCTCCATCGTATAGAGGTGGCAGGTGAAATCTGTCAGAAAGATGGATGTCTCTTCATCATTTGGTGAACTGACTCTTTAAGGAGCTTATCCTAAATGGTGTGTGTGTGTGTGTGTGTGTGGGTGTGGGTGTGTGTGTGTGTGTGTCGATACCTTGATCTTCCATACGTAGTAGGTACACGTGACGAAGCCCGACCACATACACACTCCCTCCAGTGCCAGCATTCCAAAAGGCCATTGCAAGTAGTAGCTGTCAATCAAATAGTCATAATCATTTTGGGAAAAATATACATAGATTGAATGTGTGCATAGATTGCTCTACATATGTTACTTTGCATGATAGGTCGTTTCAGGACATCGCTTAAACCTGATGCAAACACACGAACGTACCTGTTGAGTGACGTTCGACAAATGCTTCTTGTGATTTCCAGTAAAACCACAGGGGTTGTGTTCTTATGACTCAAGTAGAACAAGCTTTCACAAAACTCTGCAATGGAAACAAAGCTTAACGTTTTAGGAAATTAGTAATAAGTGAAATTATGTTTCTTACTCTTATCACACATAGCTTTAAGGGAAGTATGCATTCCACCACATGACTATAGGAAGGCATATGTTTCAACATTCTGATGCATGCCTAAAATAATTAAATTAAACTAACGTCACACAAAAGTACATTTAAGCGGAGCACAGGCAATTCTCAAAGTGTTAGAAGGATAAACACCTGTGATGTTCCCGTGCTCTGCTCCGTCCAAAGTCTCTGCCTGTGTTATGAAAAGTATCAGTCCCAACAGCAGCACTGCAGGTGCTGTGCAACATACTGGCAGCGCAAAGCTCATCCTGACTGCATGAATCTTACAGGCCACCACCCCGAACCAGTGGCAGGCCGCTGAGCAGAAGGCCTGAGACAGGAAGTAAAGGAACAGAAATGACTGCCAGGGGTGCAAAATTCTATTTTTCAATGAAGCCGGTTACTTTAGATTACACTTGTAAATGAATGCCGGTAAGATCTGATTCTGATTTCTGATTGAGTTAAACCTGCTGGAATTATTAAGAATCAGCGGGGGACAATTTAAGTCAATCTTACAAGTTGTAAACTCCTTTGTCTAGATTAGAACAGGAAATGAATGTAAAGGATACATATTATATCAGGAGGCCATTAAACCTCTAAATATTGCATGAGCTCAAACACGTTTTTTTTTTTTTTACGGTTACACTTTTCTTAAATTTTACTTGTGCAAAATCTTCATTAGATGTAGAAAAATGACATGTGACCACTTAGCACCTAATGATGAGCTGCAGATCTTTAAAGTGGAAAGATCCCAAGGGGACCCATGACTCACATAGTCCATGTATACCTATCTGTTTGTTTTGCTGTCTTCCTCCCACTTACCTGTAAGAAAAACAGCACCAGTCCTATTTGCAGTAATTCCCAGTCCTCATCCTGCAGGCTAAAGTTTGACCAGATGATGGACTTCTCAATCAGCACATGGTAGAACAGGTATACCGCTCCTGCAACAGAACGCATGCTATCACTGACGTAAAAGAGACAATCTCATAAAGTTACTCTGTGTTAAAAAATAACACAAAATATGTTTTGTATGTTTAATATAGCCTACATAAGTACAATATAAAAGAGCACTATGTGTTTGGATAGGTAAACATGAAATAGAGTGAATTTGAAATGTTATTGGAAATTCAAGTAAGCATAAGGAAATTATCTGTTGTATAGAAAGGGATAGAAGTGTTTTGTTGAGAAGAATAGACGGCATCGCCCGACAAAGTTGAAAACAAGTGAAGACTTCATCACAGCTGGAGAACTTGCTCTGCAAACCATCTGCACCTCCAACAGACATCTGTTTGTTCTCCAGGGTGTGAATGTTGGAAGTGAGATGATGAGAAAACTCGGCAACACACAGTGATGTTGTTATTCATGATACAATTCAAGAGTATCCTGTTAATGCAGACATTGATGGCAGATAATTACCTATCACTATTACCCTCAGAATGCTGCTGATGACAAACACAAAGTCCCTGAAACCATCCAATTCTGACAGTGTTTCCTACAGGGAGAAAGACAAAGATGAGAAAAGCCTCCCTGATCACGTCACGTCAACAACACTGTTTATCAATATGCACTAGAAACGGCACAAAACAGAAGCTCTATCAGAACACATGGGAAAATACCTGCCACAGCTGGCCAAGTGGGCAGTACAATTACACAAAATGACAGTTACAACAATTAGAATAAGATTTTATGTTTAAGGCTCGGTGTCAGTGGGGAATTTCAGCTTATTAAATAACTAAATTGCAGTCTGCAGTGGAGTTAATGTAAGGGGTGAATTCTAGTTTGTTGGCTGATTTAAATAAATAAATAAAGTTTAAAGGTTGGTGCAGTGAAGATCAATAGAACAACATTATACCTGCATGCGATTAGTAGCTTGCAGCGGGTTTTCCCACCAGCAGAGGGAGACGAGGAGTGAAGAGAAAATTCCAATTCCAACGTAGATAAAGCACTCGACACCCTGCCGATCCACGTATGATGATACACGGACATAGTAGTCAACTCCCAGGAGGCAGTAACCTGTTGGTTAGTTAGTGAAGTAATTAAGCTGTTAGTTTGTAGCTCTGATTCTCAATCATGCAAGCAAATGGACCCTTCGCTAAGCCTTGCCCCCGCTGCTACGCCGCCAAGCTGCCAGAGCCAACATGGAACACAACACTCACTGTCACTGACTGCACTCCCTCAATAAGTAGAAGTGTTTTGGAAAAACTGAAAACCAATTTCAGAGAGAAGCAGACAGAATGGTCTACAATATGCATTTTAAGGATATACCGTATTCACAATGTCAAACTGATTCAGCAGTGAAAAACAGAAAGTCAGCAGCCTGCAGATCACAGCAAATGGTCTTCTGTTTCCATCGCCAGTTAAAGCCGTGTAGGCCCTTATTCCTCGTTACAACCATTATTATACATTCATTATACCTTCAGTAGCTTGTGTAGCATAGTGGTAATGATAATTAATGTGTTAATGTAATCTGCACAGGTTTTGAGGTAGAAACACAACGTTTAGAAATGTATAAACCTCTGGGGGTAACGAGCATCACAAGTACACAACGTTTTCACCGTGGCGAGCGCAAAATCCACAAAGCCGACCTGAAGACGATCTGAAGTGCTTACATGAGACTCTATGGAGCACAGCCATTGGTCGGAGATATAAATGTATTTTCTTTGATCTTTCTGTAAATGCTGACCCCTTGTGTCTGAAACGCACATTCCACTCCCGCATTATTACTCAGAGTACAGCTGATCAGTTCTCTATGCACTTCTGCTGCGATATTAACACAAATCTCAATGATGTTGACCTCTTGATACAGTCTTTTAATGAACATTGCACCACTTTGCTGGATAAAGTGGCACCTCTTAAGGAAAGGACCAGGGCTGCCTACAACACTTCTCCGTGGATGACAGACGCTGTCTGCAGCCTGAGACAGAAGTGTCGCAGGACAGAGCGGCTCTGGAAAGCCACTGGGCTAGAAGTGCATCGCTCATATCTCAAAGACCTCAGAGTTTCCTTTAATACTGGAGTAAAGGAAGCTAGAACTGCTTATTTTGCCAACTTAATCTCTTCCTCAAAGAGAAATCCCAAGATTTTGTTTGACACAATTAAGAGAATTGTTTCACCGTCTGTCTCTACATTGTCATGCTGTTCTGTTGACGATTGCAACAAATTCCTGATAAGGTAACAGGTATTAGGTCTGGCATTCAGCCTGGGATTTGTTCATCTACATGT
Source organism: Anarrhichthys ocellatus (assembly GCF_004355925.1). Taxonomy (NCBI): domain Eukaryota; kingdom Metazoa; phylum Chordata; class Actinopteri; order Perciformes; family Anarhichadidae; genus Anarrhichthys; species Anarrhichthys ocellatus. Next base: position 5,966,481 of record NW_022280036.1, read on the forward strand.
AGCTCCTCGCAATCTCCAACTGTTCTGGACTCTTTCCAGCCTATCAGCCTTCAAGACCTGATGGACTTAATTAACAAAACAAAGCCATCATCTTGCCCTCTCGATATAATACCGACCTCTCTATTTAAGAAAGTTTTGCTAATTATTGGCCCTGCAGTAACATCTATTGTCAATTCCTCATTGTCTACAGGAATTGTCCCTTCCTATTTTAAACATGCCACTATCCAGCCCATATTAAAGAAACCAAACTTAGATCCAGCTTTGCCCATGAACTACAGGCCCATATCAAAACTGCCTTTCCTGTCCAAAATTTTAGAGAAAGTGGTGGCCAAACAAATTACTACTGCACTGGAGAGGCACAACATGTACGACGAATTCCAGTCTGTGTTTCGCAGACAACACTCTACTGAAACCGCTCTCCTGAGGGTTTCAAATGACATTCTCAAGTGTTCTGATTCAGGTGACTGCTCTGTGCTAGTTCTTCTGGACCTCAGTTCTGCATTCGACACTGTGGACCATAACATCCTGATTAAGAGGCTACGTGATTGGGTTGGCATATCTGGCATAGCGTTAGACTGGTTCACGTCTTACCTCAATGACAGAAGTTTCAATGTCTCTGTGGGTGATTTTGTGTCTGTTACCTCTCCACTGTCTTGTGGCGTACCGCAGGGCTCGGTTCTGGGGCCTCTGTTATTTTCCCTTTATCTGTTACCTTTGGGACCGATTATAAAAAGTTATAATGTGTCCTATCATTTATATGCAGATGATATCCAACTCCATCTGTCATTCAAACCCAGCGTCCTAGACCTGCTCTTAAAATGTTTTAATTTTTATTATTTTATTTTTTATTTTATTTTTCTCTGTGTATGTAATTTATTGACCCTAGGGTCACATTGTGTTTTTATGCTTTTAAATTTCTGCTCTGTTAAGCACTTTGTGATGTTATGTCTGTGAAAAGCGCTCTATAAATAAATTTCATTCATTCATTCATTCATTTGCCAGTTTGCGTTCGAGGGGCGGTACTTAGCGTAGGGTCAATTACTCACAAAATGCAACATTGAAGTAGTTGTCGGTTATGAATTACAAAGATACTAGTGACACAAATATCATGTTAAAAAAAGAAACAGGCAGACAGAGTTTTGGTTTAGAAAGCAAACATGAAGATAGAGTTACCAGCAACTGTGAGGATGAGGGAGCAGATTGGGAACAGGATTTTCCATGTTTCTCTCTGTAGTCTGTATATTATCTGCAGAATGGCAGAAATAATGCAGACTCCTCCGCTGATGAAGAGGTTAGTTAACACATCAAACTGAGGCATTACAACTAGCACCAGGATAGAAGTACCAAGAGACACCAGACACTCGATGGCACAGATCTGGAAAGGACACAAAAGCACACATCATTACCTTCACATATTTAAAGTATTTTTAGGGGCTATCTGGTGGTGAATCATGCTGCTGACTGGTTTAGCTTAATCAGGAAATCAAACTCTATAGGTCACCTAGAGTTATTGAATGTATTAATAGTGGCACTGAGGGACTTGTTTGTTTCCTGCGTGCAGTGAGTTTTGAAAACCACAAGAAGCGTCAATCTCAATGTGCACAAACTGACCTTTGAGTTTATAAAAGTTGTGTATCGCTGCGTTCAAGATTAAGTTCAGCTAAATATTCAACAGTGTGGATCCATTCTAAAGTATTCCCTGAATTGTCTTCCTCATAAAGATTAATAATATCAACAGCCGAGCACAGCCGTAAATAATGAATGCAAACAAATATTGCTGCAATAGCCTTGTAATATTGTCTTACCATGTAAAGAAAGATTTATGATATACATTTTTCCACCATCTTATTCATTGTAATTACAACCAAAGCAGAATATATAATAGATGAATACACTTTAGAAAAACGTACAAATGCCATGGTCTTCATGTTGGGTTGTACAAAGCTCTTGAAGGCACACCTCCACAGTGATTTCAGGAACACCAGGAAGTTTGGGCAGACCAGGCAGAACACCAGCATCAGCATGTAGAACTGCTTCTCCTTTGGGCTGCGCATAGAGGTCGGACTGGACATGGTTGACAACACCAAGAGAGAGCCCTGATTGAGCACAGACCAAGTGAGTGTTAAAGAAGAGTTGAGACACAATAGCAAAAGTAAAGTAACAATGTGTTGTGTGTCATGTACTAGTTTTATTAATTAATGTTCATCTTTCTTTTTATTTAGAGTGAGATTGTAGAGAAAGCCTTTCTTACAGTAAAGTGCTGTGTGTAGCAGTACTTCCATTCTGTAAATATAGAGACGATAAACTATCCACTTCCTGATTATCTTTATGGGACGCCGCCTTGATTTATTGCACTCACACCAATAAGGAAGTTCATCAGGTTGAACAATAATAAATTTGCTTTTTTTTATTCATTCATTCATTCATTCATTCCCTAAACCTTTATTTATACTCGTGAGATCATTATTTACAATGGCATTGAGTCCCTCACATACACGAAGAAAAGCAACACAAAACGAAGACGAGTAGATGTACAAACAGTAGATGTTTAATTAACTTTTCTAGTCACTAATGGTTTGTTGTATATTTCCCAGGAACAACAACTCTAAGATGTCGGCTACACGAAGGGACACTGTTGAAGACAGGCATCATTTAGACCAACAGCATATAGTCAAATGAAGTTTTAATTCATATAACAACAACCTTTTCCACCTGCCAAAATATTAAACACAGAAAGAGCTGTGCATAATGCATATGCAACAGTAGTACCTACAGAAACTCAAATGAAGAAAACCCAAAGATTTGATGGACAAGTGATCAAATCCAATCAATTCAGAGCGCTCTCAGGCTTATTTTCAGTATGCTAAATAAATGCTCCATGTAATACATCGAATTGCAAATAGAGACATCGACCATTAAAATAGAACAATGTATTTGAAAGGCTTTCTTGCTTAGGCCAGAAAAGACAAGACGGTTAGTTGAACCTAATAGTGAGAAGGCATACATGTACATTTTTCAGAGTCTGTTTGTGAAAGAAACATCGTTTTAGACTTTTATCAAAGTAGATTGTAACGATTTTAGCTCGAGGCTTCACATTTAGTGCCAGGGACTCTATGGTGATGCTTCTTACTCATGATGAAGAGATGAATAACCGTTAACAGACAGACACAGATTATCCTACCTTAGAAATGACGGCGCTGGTCAAGACGGCTAAACCAACGATAGCAGCCACCAGGTACTGGGTGAGCTGGAAACATCTTCTCTTAGTTTCCTTCTCAGCTCCGATTGGGTTGAGCTGGAATGGATCCCACGTATCCCTGAGACACGCATGAAAACAGTCATCACGGCTATCTCATGTATTCAGGCCACAATCCATCCCAAGTCACTTGACCAAGATGGTAGAACACCAGTGGGGAACCATTGAATTATAAACCGATGCTGGACTTTGAAACATGTTTTAATTACAAGATTTTTTCAGCGAAAACAGAATGCTGTGTAGCCTGAATGTGCTCGTGTAGTGCCCTAAAGCTGGAGGTCACGATGTCAAAAAGGAAGGTGACTGTAAAGATGTGGCAATGAAGAAGGGTTTAACACACGGGATAAGTCGTAAACAAGAGGACGCATTGACCTGTCACAAGGAAGCTATTGAGACAAAATAAAGATGTTTATTATCGTACAATGATGATAATTCAGACGATTTTGCTATCTGTCATGATCAGGGTGTGTGTGAGTTGGAAGCTGGTTATGTCTTCAGATGGACCTGGATCTTCAATATATTCTTTTATTAGTCTAAATTACACTGTACAAGTTCTCAGAGGGGTCAGACATATTTGGTACAATTTGAGTTGACATTTGAGTTTCTATCGTTCTCTGTGCCGTCCCTCACTGCTGCCCGATTAGTGCCAAGTACAGAATAATTATCGGGGTGTGGCTTGTCTTCCTGGAATTTATAACGCTTCGTGATCTTTGCCATAACAACTATCAGAAATGCCAGCGAGTCCACAGCCACGCTGGCAGAAAGTGTGTTTGGGAGATGAGGGTGAGCACTCTCTTCTTTCATGAGGTAAATAAATAAGTAGTCACTACATATCAATCGTCAGTAGCCATGAAAAGCTGCTGATTGTAGAAGAGAAAAAAAACAACTTTCAGCTGTCACAAAATTACAATTAAGTGTTCTGTGTTTTTTATTGTGGGCCAGTACACATCTCAGAACAGAGCATATTGGTTCAACTTGCCTACATTTTAATTGTTGACCCTCTGGTGATCTTGCAACACACTTATATAACTCATCACAGTTGCATAACACTGAATGCAGTCATTCACTAGTACTCTCAGACTTCAGATATCTCTTCACACATAGTATTTGCTTTTTTGAACTTCAGAGTTTTTAAAATCATTGTTTGTTGATGAAAATAGAAGTGGATTTCCTCTAAAACGTTCTACTAATTATATAGAGGATAGCAGAACAAAAATTAAGTCTATTTAAAAAAAACAAAAAAAACAGAAACAACCCTGATTGTTTTGACCTGAGACACCAACATGCAGAATGTGATTAAAACTGTGCTGCGTATTTAACGTTTTAAATGGAGCAGCGTTCCCCTAACAGCACTCAGTATCTGCGGGGATGATATAAGACACAGCTATAAAGAGAAGCTCAGCAGTGCACAGGGGAAATTAACTGTTTCCTCAAACTGTAATTTATACCAAATAGAAACCTGCTAATACAATATGTTATGATATGTCAACTTAATGATAATATCCATTACCAATATCTCGCTAACTATTGACCTCCTGGCAATGATTAAGATGTCGATAGATCTCGATGGTGTGCCTGCAGAGAGGACGTGGAGTGGCTGAATGCTGTGTTGAACGCATTTCTCTCTCAATCAGTCCGACTAACACGGACAATCGCACAACCTTTGAACGTGACGCCTGATGAACTTTCCTCCGGTAGCTTTGTTGGTGAGAGGATTCCCTGCGCTGTCCTCACTCAAATAAGGAAATAAGTTCACTTTGAATTCTTTCTCTTTCACGTCCAGTAAGTTGTTTCGGTTTAGCACATATCGAAGCTCGTGACCTTTACCTCTTCTTTACAACTATTGTACACAAATTATGGCAGTAAAAAGCATTTCTGCGTTGGACCATCTGGACAGACCAATGGACATTTCTGACTAAAAACCAGTGATGTGAACAAATCCAAATTTCTTTGGATCCATTATGAACGGATGATGCATCTGCGGCATTTGTATGAATTTGTGCAGTACCTTTTCTAATATTATAGTTTGACTGAGATATTCAGACATTAAGTGAGGATCATCTTAAATGACTTATGAGTTTTCACTAAATTTGATGACAGGATACAGCTTCTTTGATGTGGTGTTTTAACCTTGTGATCTATTAATTATAGCGGGTTAGGGCTAGCTTTAGCCATTTTCATCATTCAAATATTGTAATAATCGATTCTTAAGTTATGAATCAAACAAGTATACAAAAACATTCCCTTGATCCAACTCTTTCTTTGTTTTCAGTGATCTCTACAATGTCTGAAGCCAACTCGTACACAGACAGCTGCGCACACCACAAACGCGTAGTGGTTGTACTGGTACTACTTTCTAACTCGTTTAGTCTGCGCATTAGTTTGCTAAGTAACCACTTGTAGCACAGTCAGCGCACCCTCCTGTATGCGGATGCGGACATTTTGGTTTAACTACTTTTTGTGTCGGCCCAGGTTACTAATCCGAATGCAAGAAAGAATACAAATGTTATTGTGACCCCCCCCCCCCCCCCAAAGAAGAAGATGGATTTCTGCTGCCTAAAAAGAAAATGTCTGCAACACACGTTTATTTCCCCAATTACATATATATATATATATGATCAGCTAAATATTAAACTTTGGTAGCTGGGCTCAGTGTGCTGCTGTCCACATACACACATACATACATATGTGTTTAACTTCAATTCATGTTTCAGATGATCCCCTGTAAATAAAACGGAAATGAAACTGTCAAAAAGCGACACACACGGTAGGTTAGTCTTTACCTGTGCCTTCCCTCTCTTTTCTTTCCTCTGAATTTGATTTCCTCCATCTTGCTCGTCTACTCCACTCCTTATGACGGTCACTGTAGAATCTGTTTCAAAGAGGAAAAATATTCAAACAGGAAGTTTTTTTTCTGATGGATTACCGACAGTATAATATGAAACATTATCACGGCAAATAACAGAATAAATAGATTAGAAGACAATATATTTTCTTTAAATCATGGTCAGCATTGATCATTTAAATCACGTTTACATAGAAGACATCTGAAGATATCTACCTTGATATATTCTTCTGTTGACTAGATATTTATCCTCAGGTCTTCAGTAATCCACCCTGAGCTGCATTTCTTCTCACTCACTCTCGGCTCACAAAATTTCCTCCAAACTTAAATATCAGCAACTTTCTAACCGCAGGAAACAGGTTCCATTCAAAGTATTTTGAATGAAACCCGTTGAAAGGTTTGAAAAGTTTCTATTTGTCGAGTGCACTGGAAACCAACTGTGTCAAAGTCCTTTGTTCGTCTGCATCTGTTTATCACTACCTTAAGGAGAAGACACCCGTATCAGTCAGGTCCTTCCCCCTGTGTGTGTGTGTGTGTGTGTGTGTGTGTGTGTGTTATGAGTTATGAAAGCTATGCAAACCAGAAAGTGCGTGTGCAGATTTGACAGATATTGAAAGGTAACCATGAGCATAAGATACCGTAACCGCCCAACATGAGTAATGTACGTGATTTCTGTGTGTGTGGCGTGACTAATCAAAGTTCATCACTGACTAAAATTTCAAGTCATATATCCAGTTTTTATGAGTGTCAATAAAACGGTACAAGGGTCATTTACACTAAAACACACATACAGACATGGATGCCAGACTCCTCCAGACTCTCTCTCTCTCTCTTTCTCTCTGTCAATTGTTTTCAGAGTATCGAACTACAAATTTATTAGGAATTCACACAATACACAAAAACAGTAATATTAGCAATAACACTACTTTGTCAAGATAATTGCTAATCACATTTAGTAATGTTTTGATTATGTGTTCCACAGTTTGTTACATGTTGTGCAATCTCGAAACCCATCGGATCCTCTGGGGGCGAGGGGCTATATTTCTGGGCTTCCCGTGTAGCCAGCCGATATCCAGGATAATAATTCCTTTTCCGTGCGCTTCTCCTTCTTGCGGTCCGATTAGCAACGTGATATGCGAGACTGGAGTTGAGCGATGGCGCGTACAACAGGGTTGTTTCACAAGTAGGGAGTTTACATTCTAATTTTAGCTAAATCTTCATCAGATGATAGCTGGTGGGTTCCCAGATTGCATTGTGGCCAATGCGTTCCACTTGTTTTGCTGTCCACATGGACTGTTTCCAGCAGTGCTGGTCTTTGGTTGAACAGCATTGGGTGTGTTGGTAAGGGACTCTCTGTTCTGTACTAAAGATAATGCTGTGTGGAGGGTGCACTGGAGTTGTTTTGGGAGAGTCTGTTGTGGAATATTTCTATGACTATTCGGGAGAAGAAAGTGAAGGTTTTCAATCAATATCAAATAAACAGTCTTGATGAATGATCAAAGTTGTAAAGTCAATTTGTTGCGTTGCAAGCAAGGAGAACAGATTCACAGACGCGTATTGCAGAGTACATTCTAATTTATACCCTCACAAAACAGACAGTAAGAGAAGTCAACAGGACATGAGAAGGAGGGGGCTATGTCTCGCATATTTCCTTTTCAACACCCCAAAAGCGTATCTTCTGCTGTTGTCTCATATGGAACCTTTTACGGTCACAGCAGGTGTTTCCTGTTGTACATCTTGCAGAGAAATATGCTGAGGACATGTTAAAACATTTTTTACCGTTACAAGTCTTACATATAGGCGGCCTACTTTGTATTCAGTACCGTTGTTGTTGTTGTTATATACAAAAAAAATATTTTTACTATAATACCATCCCTATGTATGACTGTAAGATGTCCAATATAGTGTTTTGGATTGAGCTTTGTGTACTAGTGTACATATGAACTATGTTTTATAATTGATGAGCAATGGCCCAATAGAGGCCTGAGATGATGAGGTTTATCTTTTCTTTATCTCACTTTGGTTGTAAAGCGTATGACCCAGCCAGCACCATGAAAACCATTACGCAGTTGTTGTTGTTGTTGTTGATGAGGTTCAGTCAACAACAACAACAACACAGTTTTATGGTTACAGGGTTAATATGGATGGGCTTTTCCCCCCCATAGAGTACAACATGTATATCACTGTTTGTAAACATAGTCAGGTTGATCCATTCCTTGTAGGCTGTACATCATTCCAACATGTCAACATTTGGGCTGAATGATTTTGAAAAAATACTTAATTGCGATTATTTATTTTGACTGATATTGCAATTGTGATATGATTTGTAATATTAGTGGGTCATTCTCATTTTCATTGGAAAACATACATCTATGATCTCCCGGTAGATCTCCCGGTAGAGCGGTCACACCACATACCAAGCCTGTCCTGACTGCAATGGCACGGGTTCGAGTCATTCCTGTGAACCTGCTGCATTTCTTTCCCACTTTCTAAGAAAGGCAAAAAAATAATCTTAAAAAAAGAAGATGCCAATTGATTGTATTGCAATTTAAATAACATTTTGATTAATTGTGCAGTACTCATTTTGGCTGTATGTCAAATGCATTAGCAATTGCTGCAGCACAAAAACAACCCTCAGCTAATCAGTTTGTGTCGAGTGCTGACCTTGTTGGCCGGTGAAACATTTTGTGAGTGACTGTTGCCACTGGGTGTCAGTACAGGGCTTTGATTTGAGCCCATGCCTATGCTTGAAGGATTTTTCACAGTTTTCTGGTGTGTGTGTGTGTGTGAAAGGAAACGGGCTATGCACAAGAGTTTTTGTTTGTGTGCATACGTAGTTCATTTGTGACTTAAGTAGTGTGTGTACACAGTCAGTGTGTGCATGTGTGTGCATCTTAACGTGTCCGTGTGTGTGTGTGTGATCATTTGTGTCGGTGTGTGTGGTCTGGGCTCAAAAGAATGTAACTGTCAGGATGTGGACTCTCATTAAGATGCTCTGCCGGTGCATACATAATAAACTGACCATATGGTCAACATGGCGGTTCTGTATACCCCCACCTTCGGTGGTTGGGTTTGAGAATAGCACCACAATAATAACACACAGCAACCAGAGAGCAAGGCAGGAGAGAGAGCACAATGTCGGGGTTTCATTTGGAGAAGCAAGATCATTTACAAGGTAAAACTCCCCAAAAATAGATCTCTTACATTATTGCTCATAATAGGATAACGGAACATACAGTATATCAGACAAGAGTTTGGCGTCTATCATTTCTCAGTAGCAGTGATCCCAGCTCGACAATCTTCTTCCATGATCTGTGAAATGTTGTTCACATCACACTGTAATGTCACTGAGGGCATTGTTACTGCTATTCACAGCTGATGCCTTTCAGAGCCATAGAAAGGTCAGTAGCTAGCTACCCATCCCTAGCTCTGATTTGGACACACTGAAATGTTCCATGCCAAACTATAATTAGCAGCTATATGGACTCTCTGTTGAGAACCTGCTGTAGATACATGGAAAGGCTACTGTGTGGTGTCTCTCATTAATTATTGGCCGTTCAGAGCCTGTAAAACGGAGAGGGAAGAGCGGAGTCATGAATGAAATGAACTGAACTAAACTCCCTAGATTGGCCGGGAATATGGTGGTGGGAACCACTATCCTCTTCATTAAAGATATACTAGTTTAAATAATTTAGAGTTTTAATTGTGAATCAAATGACACACTGTACTGTGAAAAGGTTTCTGGGACTGCCCATTCTGCAGCTCTGCCACTTTCAGCTGATTGTTTCTGGTGTGCATTTGAGTCGCCTTATATAAGGATAGCTCACAAGCTCCCATAGCCGATTGTGCAATACCTGTCCATAAAAGGCTGCAGAGCTGCAGTAAATGAGGGTTTGGTGAAGAAAGTTCACAAGCCTCGGGGCCTTACCGGTAGAAATTCTTCTCAGCAGTCAGCCGGACAAAGGACCGCAGTGGGATCTCAATGTTGCTCTGTTTCTGTTTGATGTGTAAATAATTTGGTACATTATCCATAAGAAGTTGATAAATAGACATACTGAGGCGTGTTGCTGTACGCTTGTTTTAGACTCTGCTTTCTTCCCTCTGGCACTCAGAATGTATATCTTTGAAACTAGCACTGCTGCGTACTGGAGAAAAACATTTAGCTTCCAAATGTTTCAGGGGAAGATTGTAATGCCTTGTAGCAGCTTGCCAATTTACGGCACTATGGTGCATCTCCACTCCCCACATCCTGCACCTTCATTGAATAAGACAGTGACTTAAAAAAACCCCATCTATTATTTTTAAATTAGCATGGTAAATATTATATTGTTGGTGGGTAAAATGTTTAATCTGCAATAAAATGTAGATTATAAAGTTTGACGATGCCTAAAGGCCTGAAATAATTGACTCCACCACTGCACATATGGTATTTTTCCAGCCTGGGGCTCAACAATATTTTCCCATTCACTCTTGTTATGAGTCGTACCTGCGCAGTTCGCTCTTTTTCAACACAAGAGATAGTAGTTTGTTGGGGAGCACGGCACCTGCGTTCCGACCGCATTTATCTTCATGCTGTTAATTTACACACCACCAACCACTGGGTTGTAGCAGCGGCAGAGAGGCTCAAAGTACATCTGATGAGCAATGCACCAGAAGGAGTTGCTGTTGAGCATAGAGTCAAAGAAGTCGCAACAGACTGTGTAATTTAGCCAGCAAGAGAAGAGAAAGACAATTCCGTTCAATCACTACCAACGGCATTTGACAGAGGAAGAGAAGCTCCGAGTCAAAAAGCTTGGACCCGATCAGCCGGATAATAAAGTGAATACGTTGTGTCAACATGTGGAACAACATCCTATGCCAGTTTAGGTACAGAGGTGCACAGAGTTGTTTAAAGTGGCAAAGCAAAGTCACAAAAAATAATGAAAATGTCTTACTTTCTGCACATTTAAATAGGCATTTTTCGCTTATTTTTGTTTCCCCTAATAACAAAATGTAGTATAAAAGACAACTATTATAAAGAATTTGCACCAATTGAAGTATCTTAACTTACCTTAACTAAGCATGTTTCCTTATAACACATACTCAGCAAATACAAAATACAGGCCCTTTCATTCATTCAAATACACTGCTGTGATACCTCAGTAGATTTTTGCCTGATTGTTTTTTGTGAAGCCCCCCCTGGAGATAAAGCCAGCAGCCCCCACTGGTAATGTCACTGAGCAGGATGAACATGAAAGGGAATATTGCTGATCAATTCATTAAGGAAAGAGTTTTTGAAAATTGTGCACGGCAAGAACTCTATACCATATGCACTAATTGTGCTGAGTGAAAATATTTGTCAGTATCAATTGAGGTAAGCCCCCCTTCAGTCCCACACACACACAGACACACACACACACACACACACACACACACACACACAGCTGATTCATCCATTGGCCACCCTTGTGACTAAGTTAAAGTCACATAAAACACTTCTTACAAACTGTGCTACTAATTGCAAGGTCAAATTTAATGTCACTCTACATCCGGTTTGAACAAAAATAGTTGAAACTGTTTGAATCCAGTCTCCTCTTGACATTCTAGAGGATGTACATAGGTGTCTCCTTTTATTACCATCTCCTGCTGGAACAGTTTGATGTCTACGGTCTGCCAAAGCAAACGGCAGAGCCTCTATATATAGACGGACTACTATAGGACACGAAGACGTTCTCAGCTGAAACGGAAAGGAGGACGAGTGCTGTGAGGGTAAATATTGAGAAACATCAAATTCATCAACGTGTTTTTAGATCTGCATTCTGAAAATGTGGCCGTATGTTGCTTTAAAAAAAGAAACGCCTTTGATCGGGCATGGTTTTACTTGACTTGAAATGGCATTTGTTACACTTCCAAATCCCAAATATAGGAGAGGAATCAGTCGAGACATTGACAGAATAAAATTACCCACAATCATAGTAATAGAATAGCAATGAAGAGATGCGGTGAAATCTTCATGACTGAATTCTATTTTCTGTGCAATCTAAGGCTGCAGGATGGGGAGTAAAATAAGACGAAGAATGATTTCTATACCAGGATCAGCGCCACGCTTCTCCACCAGGTCCACAAGATGAATCTGGGAGGAGGAAGTGTGACGAAAATCACAAAATAATTCCTATTACATAATACAAGAGAGAAAAAGCGGAAAGATCAGCCATGTTGGCCGAATATCTAACAAAGAGCTCTACAATGAATCCTACCATTGTGAACATTTTCAAGTTCAGTTACTTATGGTGTTTATTGGCTGTAGTATCGTGATTGTTTCTTATAAAATTGATCTGTTTTAAAATTCTCTTCTAACATTTGGTGTATCCATTTCTGTAACTTATTGGAGAAAATATAAGATACACTTGTGAACCAATTAAACACCAATACAGATAGCACCCTCAAAAATAATCTTGGCAATCAAGCAACACTTTTCTGGTTCATGCTGTAAATGTTTTATTTGCTGTCTGGAAGTGCAGAAAGAAGTCAGTACTGTGGTTCTGTAACTCACATAAACTCACATAAACCAAAGCCAAAAATACACACGATTGAATTTCTCCACTCAATGGCACAGTAGACAGTGTTTCTCCCCTTTTTATGATGTGGTTTCAAAGTCAAGAAATAAAAAAAGGAGTCTAATTCCAGGGACCATAAAGCAGGAAACTTACCCTTTTATTCCCCAGCCACAAATACAAGACACTGTCAGACAGTCGGACTGAATTTTAGAAAAGATTAGCACCCGACTGCCTAGCAGAGATAAACAGTCTTCTGTTTTATGACTCTCTTAAATTGCTCTTGTGCATTAATTAAAAACATTACACAATGATTTTTAACATGCACACATCTGTGTCTTGCAATGTGAGGAAACATCGGTTGACAATATTTTGCCATTCTTAAATGTTACTTGGATTTATGAGATTGTTCCCGTCCTCCTTGAAAATGCCGACTTTCTTACGTCACTCTAAATTATATGGGCCACACGGTCAGGTGGTCCAGTGGGTCTTTTATTAATTGCAGGTTTGGTAGTTCAATCTCCAGCTCCTGACTGCACATCGGAGTCTCCTTGAGCAAGAAACGGTACCCCGATGTGCTCTGAATGAGCAGGTCAGTGGTATCACCATATTTGTGAGGGAGAACTGCCCTCTTGAGTTGGTGACTTACATGGAAGTCACACACTTTAGATTTAACGTGCAACTCCTCATTTTTGACTTCAGACCAGCCTCAGACATTACTCGGACTAGATAGTAAATTATCAGTGAGTCCAAAGATTTCAAAGTCATCTTCAGCAACACAGGGGCAAAGTTGTTTTCATTTTCAGCACAAGCCACACAGCAATTTAAAAGAGCAGGGTTGTTACGCAACATAGCATTCAAAAATTGTGCAAAAAACACTATTAAAGGTACCAATTGATTTCATGAAAATAGTAAGATTCCTTCTTAAAAAGGTCAGCATTTCTAGCAGCCTTGAGCCAACGTGTTTGCTGTTCTTTTGCTGTATCATCAGAAGTGTTAGCTTGGCGTATCATCTTAATTCAAGTCCTCAGTGTATGTAAATTGTGTGTGCAACATATTTTTTCTTCTTCAACACATGTTGTATTTGTTTGAAGTTGTGTCTCAAGTCATAAGACAGGATAGCTTTGCACCTGCAATCATGTAGTGTTTCTAGCACACACTGAACAGCTTTTCCCCAGATATTGATGATATTGGTGGTTACACCCAGAGATGGGCAAAGATACATCAAAATGTATTTCGATACAAAATGCAAAATACCCCTCAAATAAATGTATCAAAATAAAATACAAAATACTGGTGCCAGAAAATGTAACAAAATACAATGCATGTATTTTGTAGTTAAAATATAGGAACTACTTTTTTCTGGATTTTCCGTTTTCTCACAATTTGGTATAGCAGAGCATTCAGGTTTGGGCTATATAATATAATATAATATAATATAATATAATTATATATAATGTACACAAAGCTCTGGTGAAGCCCACAAAAAGGAAGAACAGTCACAGACATGTCAGTGTAACTAAGCACATCTGTGCTTGTTGATGGTCCTTCTTGAACATCATCTTGCTGAGACATGTTGTCCACCTGGTAAAATGTATGAAATAATAAAACTAAGAATACTTTCATAATATGCCTTTTAAATAAAATAAATAGGATATTTAATGTTTTTTTGTTTTTTGTTTCAACAAATGGACATCTACTGTCTACCCTGGCTAACTGTGAACTATATTGTCTGCCAGTAATTGATATAGCATTATGACATTCACATTGAGAAGATACAGCATAACTTGTAATACAGTGCAGGATTAGATGGTCAGACGTCTCTTGATAAGGTTATCATGAACATACAAGCTCCCAATCTCCCTCTTCCTATAGCTAGCTACTCGACTGATAAGTTAACTTGCTATGCACTAGCCTAGACAGCATGCTAGCATCATTAGCATGTTAGTATCAAGCTTGATATTATAACCATCACCATGTTTATACAATAGACTATGTAGCCAGAACCAGACATACATTATACATCAAGCTAGCACTCAGATAAACTATTTACCTTGACAGACAATCCGTTGACCTTGAAGATATGAAGACTGAACTCGTGAACTGTTTTTTGATTCGTGGAGAAAGTATTTTGAGTATTTTAAATACAAAATTACTCCACTCTAAAGTATTGTGTTACAAATTACATTTGATTTTTATTGGCCCTATCAAATACAAATTACAAAATACTCAAAAGTAATTGAAATACGTATTTCAAATACAAGTAATAGAAATACTGCCCATCTCTGGTTACACCAGCAGTATTGTAAGTAGGGCTGGGTACTCCATCCATCCATCCATCCATCCATTTTCCTCCGCTTATCCGGGGTCGGGTCGCGGTGGCAACAGGTCAAGCAGGCTGACCCAGACTTCCCTCTCACCGGCAACATGTTCCAGCTCATTCTGGGGGATCCCAAGGCGTTCCCAGGCCAGCTGGGAGATGTAATCCCTCCAGCGTGTTCTGGGTCTTCCCCGGGGTCTCTTCCCAGTTGGACGTGCCTGGAAAACCTCCAGTGGGAGGCGTCCAGGAGGCATCCTAATTAGATGCCCGAACCACCTCAGCTGACTCCTTTCGACGCGAAGGAGTAGCGGCTCTACTCCAAGTTCCCTCCCAATGACTGAGCTCCTTACCCTATCTCTAAGGCCACCCTACGGAGGAAGCTCATTTCGGCCGCTTGTAGCCGCGACCTTGTCCTTTCGGTCACGACCCAGAGTTCGTGACCATAGGTGAGGGTAGGAACGTAGACCGAGTGGTAAATTGAGAGCTTTGCCTTCCGGCTCAGCTCCCTCTTCACCAAGACGGTCCGGTGCAGCGCCTGCTTTACTGCTGCAGCCGCACCGATCCGTCTGTCGATCTCCCGCTCCATCTTACCCTCACTCGTGAACAAGACCCCGAGATACTTGAACTCCTTCGCTTGAGGTAGGCACTCCGTCCCCACCTGGAGGGAGCAATCCACCGGTTTCCGGCAGAGCGCCTCAGATTTGGAGGTGCTAACTCTCATCCCCGCCGCTTCACACTCAGCTGCAAACCGCCCCAGTGAATGCTGGAGGTCACGATCCGAGGAGGCTAACAGGACCACATCATCTGCAAACAGCAGAGAGGCGATCCCGAGACCCCCGAACCTGACGTTCTCCAACCCCCGGCTGCGCCTAGATATCCTGTCCATGAAAGTCACGAACAGGACCGGAGACAAAGGGCAGCCCTGGCGGAGTCCAACACCCACCGGGAACGTGTCTGACTTATTGCCGAGAATGCGGACACAGCTCCTACTGCAGTCGTACAGAGACCGGATCGCCCGTTGTAATGGGTCCGGCACCCCATACTCCCGCAGCACCCCCCACAAGAACCCCCGAGGGACCCGGTCGAAAGCCTTCTCCAAGTCCACAAAGCACATGTAGACTGGTTGGGCAAACTCCCAGAACCCCTCCAGTAGTCTTGCGAGGGTAAAGAGCTGGTCCACTGTTCCACGGCCGGGACGGAATCCGCATTGCTCCTCTTGAATCTGAGGTTCGACAAGCGGTCGGAGCCTCCTTTCCAGCACCCTGGCATAAGCCTTCCCCGGGAGGCTGAGTAGTGTGATACCCCGGTAATTCGAGCACACTCTCCGGTCCCCCTTTTTGAAGATGGGAACCACCACCCCGGTCTGCCATTCCATGGGCACTGATCCCGACCCCCATGCGACACTGAAGAGGCGTGTCAGCCAGGACAGCCCAACTATGTCCAGCGCCTTCAGCATCTCAGGGCGGATCTTATCCACCCCCGGCGCCTTGCCACCGAGGAGCTTTTTGACTACCTCAGCGGCCTCTGCCAGGGATATGGGTGAGCCTCCCCCTAGATCTTCAGGTGCTGCCTCCTCTGCAGAGGACATGTTGGTCGGGTTTAGGAGTTCCTCAAAGTGCTCTTTCCACCGCCCGACGATGTCCCCTGTCCGGGCTGGGTACTGAAACCCGGTATTAAATGGGCCCGGGGGCTACATTGTTAATGACCGGAGTATTGATAAGCTCTGACATTTCCGGTTCTTTTATTGGTACTTCTTAGTGATTTAGTGTAATTTATTATCACGCTGCAGCATCTCCTCCGCTCTGTGTGTCAGGGCTGAGCTCCTTCAACACTCAAACACACACACACACACGGAGCCAAGCCAGCGAACAGCAGAGCAGAGACGCTGGAGTGAACTCAAAGATTACTTGAGTTGACGACTACTGCAACATGCATTAAAGCGTGAGTAGTACCTGCAGGCAGTGATTCACATCAGCAAAGGGGGAAGACAGAGGACGGGGGGAATTACTGAATTTACTGTTGTTGCTCTAGAAAAAAGATTGTTATATTTAAAATATGAATAAATTGTAATCCTGTTCTGACTTTATTCTTTTTTTATTTTTTAAATAACATGTTAAAAAAAACAATTATTTAGTAATAAAAAAGAACTGAGAAGAATATCGCAAAAAAACCCAACCAATATGGATTATCGATGAGAGAATCAACACCGATAAAATTCGAACAAAACCCATCCCTCGTGAGACGAATCGAAAGTTTAAAATCTGAAAGATCTGTTTGGTTTTCTACTGCATGTTAGTTTTCTCTACTTTTGCACCATCGACTTGACTTTGTGCCACTAAAAGCGTAATACTAAAATGAATGGCAGAGATTGAGTGCAAACCTTTTCCAGGTAAATTGCGGCATTGTCTTTGTATAAACGATGGCCTTCTGGACAGTGGACGTTTGTTTCTTGGCTGATCAAATACAGATACTAGAGAGCTTCGGCAGGAAGACGGGGATTTTAATTTAACATACATTTTTTTCGTATTAGCTTTATTTAAGAGAGCAGAAGGGTTGGACATTTAATTTCAGAGGGACATGTAAAACAAATACTTCATAATAAATGAAAGCCCTTTTCAGAAGGATAATGAGGCAGGAGAAATTGAAATAAGGGAAAAGAGATGGAAACTGTATGTCCTTTCTCAAAGGACTTAGACATTGAGATTTACTTTCTACTTTTACTTGTGTACTTGTCATACCAATTAAAAAATGATGCTCCTCATACTTATAGTGCACTAGTAGGTGTGTGTGTGTGTGTGTCAGCAGTCATTATTGTAATTGAGCTCCTGATGAAAATAATCAAATTCAAGGAGCTCACAGAGAGCGACATCTTCGTTGTTCTCGTCTTCTCTTCTCTCTCAGCATGAAGTGAGGTTTCACTTAATTCACTGTGAAGCGGCTCATTGCTACACCATACCATTAGAAACAATGCAAATGTTAAATTAACCATTTTATTCAAGAAATACTTATATAGCCATGCTATTATTCTTCCACCAAACAGTGTAGCTGTTAAATAACTTGTTAATTGATAAGGGTGCACCAGGAACAACTTAAAAACTCCTAACCCAAGCAGACGTGCTCCATTGGAGCTGCTTAGTGGCCAACAGTAGAAGAAGAGAGTAACTGTGAAGTGACGCTGCTCTTGGAAAAGGGCAAAATGTTACGGTGCCGTATCTCTTGTTAATATGTCCCAGGTGTGTCGTCGGGTATCTTGCAACAGATTAAGTGTGTAAACTGGGCCACTGAGAACAGAGGACAGAACCTATGCTTTTTATAACAAAGGCCCTTCAAATGTCAGGCAGCGCTGTGTGTTCAGTCGATGAACTCTACTGATCGAGTCATGAAGCTCTGAGCGCTGCCCCATGTCTTATTGTGTCTACTCTGACTATCATTTGCAATTCTATCAAGTCCCAAAGAGACATATTCCACTCTCTGTTCACCTCAGGACAGAATCACATTAAAATATTGTTGGTGTCCTGCAGAGAGAGATGCTGGAGGTGGGGATCTGTGTGTGTGTGTGTGCGTGTGTAAGTGTGTTACAGCTGTAATAAAAAACAACAAGCCAGATGGCATCGGCTTCTTTGTTCTGCTTTGTTTTCTTGCTCACTCACCTGTTTGTGTCTCTCTTTCCTCTTGTCTTTTGGAATCATGTTTTGTTTCCAGAATACATGTAAATATACGTAGTTGTATGTTCTTTTTGATTCATTTTGATCAAAGATATAGAGTTGTAACATAGACAAATAGGATATTCTCGTTGCACACCCTGAACTAGTAATCTTTTGCTTGCTATCTGCTTGTGCTGTATAGCTCTTTCTCTTTTTGTACTTCAGAAGTCTTTGTGACGTAAAGAAACACAACAAGGGTTGGGTGGGTGCATTTTGTTTAAGAGGATGAAAAAAGCTATCTCACCTTTGTGGTGAATTGTCACATAACTGCAGAGAGTCAGCATTACTCCGTGCTGTAGTGGTGAATAGATCTTACAGATCTATTTTAAGTGACATCTCTTTTGACTGGAAATCATTCTGTATAATGTCATAAGTGAATTGGTTCGGCCAATAGAAGTGATGGAGTTGACAGGAAGTGTGATTTGTGATTAACATTTTAAAATCATTTAAAGTTATTGTGTGATTGTAAATCCTGAAATTGACTGATTTACTATCCTTAGAACATTGGTATTGAATCTGCAAACTGTTTTTCTTTGTCAGTCTGCCGTCACAAATCTTCATAAAAAACATCTGCATTTTCAACCCGCTGGCTGGACCACACAGCACACCAGAGGAGAGATATGGAAAACATGACAACACAGATTGAAATATGACGTTTTGAAGAGTAACTTCCACTATAGTTTTAAATTTTGTTCGGAAAACATTTTTCTGCAATGAAGCCCATGCCAGACTTTTGACATTTTTATTTATTTTGACAAATAATAACAATAAAAACATACAATAGAACACATGTTATTAAGAAAGATGTGCATTGAAAACAGCTACATATTTGTTGTATGAATTTAAATATTCAGAGGCTTCACGTGATGAACCAAGAAAGCAATATTCAATTCAATTTCTTGAATATCCATCTCTCCTTTTTCTATTATACCAATGTGCTGCGCAGGGTGAAAGAAGACTGAAGCCAATCCAAACATGCAATGGAAAATGACAGGACAGGTCACTCATACATATTTAGACAATAACCACATAGAGTGAGGAAGGGAGGGAGATGCACTGACAGAGAGATAATGAGGCAAAGGGAGAGAGAGAAGAGTTGCTCCAGCAAACGGGGAAAATTAAAGAGGAAGCAAGAATTGAAAGGATAAAGAGAGAGAAGGAGGAATTAAGGACAGGTGATAAGAAGGAAGGAAAAAAGAGGACTATTTGAAAGCAGCTGAGGGACAAAAGTATGGATTTGAGTTAGTGGAAAGTGTGTTTGAGAGACAAAAAGAGACGGTGCGAGAGGGAGATAGGGTAGCAAAACAAATTAAGAGAGGAGGGGGAAAAGGGATGGAAGGCTGAAAAGTGGCAGAACCAAAGAATGAAATCGGATGGAAAGGCCTCTCTTGTTCATCCAGGCTGAAAGTGGAATCACAGTTACAAGCTTCTGGCTTCAGTCAACCATGTTTTGTATATGTGCGTGTGTTTTTCATTCGGCAATGATGCAGGAACAGAGGCATAGCACCATATGTTCATATTGTCTTGTACTTCTCTGGAGTACACCCATCTTCTGACACATGCTGAAATGAACCTGGCTAGTGTGCGAAGGTTAATCTTGACTGGTAATTGTACCCAATAAACATGTTTGGATAGAATATTTGCAAATGTATCAAGTCACACAAAATTTATTTTTGTGAGAGCACTGTAGTAAAACGCAGTGTGCGCTGCTACTGATGAAATGTAAGTTGAAGGTCTGAATGTAGGGGAGGTTTGTGCTCTGTTGCAGGTTCAATTATTAAAGGACCTCTTTGCATTAACATAGTTCATTTGTGACCACTTGCACTCACCTGATGTGGTGCTTGGATTTGCAAACGATCTCATCCATCTTGATGATTCTCACAGAAAAGCACAGTGAGGTGTCAGGGAGTGATGTAGAGGACAGGGCACAGGTCCACTATACAGAGGCTGGCACTCCTGCCAGACACAGCAACCACACAATAGGGTCCTGTAGTTGATGCTGAGGCAGGAGACCGTGCACTGTGCACAGGCCCAGATGTCCACTCCTAAGTACTGGTTCTTGAGCGCAGCACATCTGTAGGGTGGGATTTATTACGGCAGGTTTCAGAGTCATGATCAAATGTATTTAGTCGATGAGAGTTAATAAAGAAACCAGGTGGAAGAGATGGGAACCAAATTGAGATGTTTTGCAGTTTAATATTATTCAAGTGTATTCTAGTTTAAGCAGCAAAAATTACATGGTTGCAGGTTAGAGCCCACATTGGCTCTACAGTTAACCTTTAGCTTTATCTGCACACGATTTATAATCATGGCGTCTCACCATATCAGTTACCAGCTGGTCTACAACATCTGTGAGCATCAATTCCATGTCAACATACTGAAATATAACGCTGTATATTCAAAATACTGTTTGTAAATTTGTAAATTTGTAAATTTGACCGTTGCATAGTGTACTTCACCTCTAACAGTGAGTATGTGTGACTATTCACAGTATGAATCATGTGATGACTGAGGGATGAAACATGGCTTGAGGGAAATTTTGGTCAACCTCTTCTGTGATATTTTTGGGAAGCAATGTCACAGGTGCAAAGTGCAGTCAAGCGCAGAGATCACACAGGGCATGGCGTCTATGTCTGGCAGTTCTGAGGCCAGAGGCTTGTGGTTCACCTGCGATGCAAGAAGAAACAAAGTGGGTTTTGAGGAATAACTCTAGAGACTGGCATGAATCCATAAAAGCAGCTCACTGACTCCCAGCCATGAGGTAATGGCTGTTTAAAAGAGGAAGACGAAGAGTGTCTTCTCTTTTCAGAAATCATTTTGAAATGTACAACATAATGTGATTTCAATTCTGTTCTATCTGTTGGTGTGAGAGGACACAGAAAGGGTGAGAGTGAGATGAGTGAATGTGTCATTTTCAGCTTTATAAAGGTCATTCCCTCCACTTTGGCAGCTGATGCAGCTCCGCGCCTTAATGATCGGAGGCAAGAAAATATTCAGGGTTGGCATCTCTTAATGTCAATTTGTAAACAAGACTTACAGCCCAAATAACCTAAATAATCCACAGACGTGAGCAGGTGCTTCCTGATACTGTACTTCCACACTGTAGAGGCTTGTAGGGACGTTTTAGCTGCCACTTCTTGCAGCTCTAGATTGTGGACACATTTGTATAGTCTCGCTAATCACCTGGATTTAGAAAAGCCCACTTTTTAATCCACTCTGCTATGGTGATTAGGGTTAAATGTACTACCACACAGGTTTGATTCCTACATAGACCCACACTCTCTTCTGATTTATCTCGACCCCTGTGTCCCTCTCTCTGGCTCTCACTCTGTGTTCTCTGAGATAGATGTAGAATAATTGAGTTGTGGTCTGCTAACTGTCTTTCACAGTGTAATTCAATCTGAGTGCCGTCCAATTACAATAATGTGTAATCTGATTTCCGTCACTGTGGGCATTATGAATTTATTATTACAGTAATGCAACACCTGGAAAGCCTCTCTGTGTGTGTGTGTGTGTGTGTGTGTGTGTGTGTGTGTGTGTGTGTGT
>NW_022280036.1:5988694-6000556 GCF_004355925.1 Anarrhichthys ocellatus
GGGGGGGAGAGAGGGGGAGGGGTGTGTATACACAGCGGAAAACAGACAGCGAGAGAGAGAGAGAGAGAGAGAGTTTTTGTACTCGTGGAAGAGAACTTGATTAATTTCATTGGACCTGACCCCCCCCAAACAAATCCAATATAACTGTCTGCTAGCTACTTCTACAGCAATCCCAACGGTGTGTGTGTTTGTGTCTATTTGTGTGTTTGTGCGCACTTGCCTTTTCCTTTGGATGTCTGCGTGCTCCTGTATGTTTGTCTTTTGTGATGATAGCCAATAGGTTAAAGCGTGGGTCAAGGTGACTTAGTGAATGAAAACAAGCTAATTAGCTGCTAACCTAATTAGCTTGTCTAACAATGCAGGTAAGAAAAAGGGCAACATTCCCCCCTCCCTATGCCTCCCTCCTCCAATTCCTTAATGAAATATGTGTCTCCTCTCCCTCCTTTCTTCTTCTTATCATAATCAGTCTCTTCTGGGCATAGACTCAGAGTTTAACCTCCTCAAAGTCAATTTACCTTCCTACCTCTCTCTCTCTTCTTTCCTCTCCTGTTTTCTCTCTCTACTCCTGTCCTCAGCACACCCCCGTTTTTCTCCGTCTCACTTTTTTTCTTTCCTGTTTCTCGTCTCCCCTGTAACGTCCCCTGCCCTCTGTCTCACTCAGTGCTCCCCCCCTAGGGTCCAAGTGGAGGTGATACGATGCTAAATCTCTTTCCCCCTTTAGTGCTGCTCCGGTGGAATTTTAACAATTGCCAAATACTAAGAAAACACATGACAAATGTGTTGGTAGTCATTTAGTTGTAGTAATAGCTGCATTTGCACCTTTGAAACATTTCACTTTAGTGGATGGACTGTAGAGCTGCTATGAAATACAGAATGGTTGACAAATTGAAGAGACACTGTAATGCTTGGATTAGCAGATCTAGGTGCAGTACAGTCGAGCAACTAATACTATTATTAATTAACTAACTAATTACTATTAATAATGAATCTGCAACTTATTTCATTACAGCAAAATGACAAAAGATATCTGATTCCAGCTTCTCAACTGTGGATTTTCTCGATCAGTGATTCAAGAAATATATCTATCTATCTATCTATCTATATATATCTATATATATCTATATATATATATATATATATATATATAGATATATATCTATATATCTATATATATCTATATATATCTATATATATAGATATGTATATATATGTGTGTGTTCATCAACATTTGAAAGCAAAGTTTAATAAAGCACAGTAGTATTGGTTTTTATTAAAGTTGTCTGTCTCTGCGCTTTCTCTTGGTGCTGCGTCTGAATGTTATTAATCAATCCATCAACCAGCTTGTTCTTTTGCGGTGCTTTCAAACAGAGACGGGGCATCTGACTAAAAGATCCGCTCATGACGTGTCGCTCTGTGCAGTGCTGCGTTGCTCGTGGCCAGTTAGGATACAATGCCATTCACATAATATGCAGAAATAGTTCTTCAAATAATGTGTTTTTAAGAACGAATATTCAAACGCCATTTTTGACAGCCCTATGCCAGAGCAACAAGAAGCAGAATAAAACAGCTTAATCCGAATGAGACGCGTATACTGTTGAATCTGACTGTATCTTGTCTAAAATTACAGCAATCTGATTCATCAGTAAAATTTGTTATTTTTATATATTATATATATATTTGCATTATGAATGTTAAACTTTAACCAACTCCAAACATTGTTTTCAGTATACAACAAACAACTTTAAATGGGAGTCTGTAATTTACGATAGCATCCCTACCTGGCACCATGAGATATATTCTAATATTCTATTGATAACTTACATAAAAATATGAATTGTGCAATCCCCTCATCGCTTCTTTAACCATCCCTCAACAAGTATGCCTTAACCACTAGGAGGGAGAGAAAGGGAGGCAGCGAGAGACAGGGGGAAGGAGAGAAAGTGAGGGAAGATTAATTTACAATATTTGATTTCGCTGTTTGATCTTCATCTAAGTCATGGAGGTGCAGCATCCAATCAAGACTAAGTCAACATTCAAAGGGTGGCTTTTTATTATCTGAGATTATATATAACGTTTTACTTCATTTTGAAATATTATGTACACGTGAGATTGGGGGATATAGAGAAAGAAGGCAGGATGAAAGAGGAGTGAAGAAAAAAGGACAGAGTGGAACAAAGAGAGAGAGAATGTGTGCACATAAATGAATTCCAGTCAGACAAGTGCCAATATGAGAACGGTTCATTGTGGATTCCACTGAGCATTACAATCTATGGGAGATTCTGTAAATACCTGTGCTGTGCTACATTCCTTTTCATTATCTTTGTGACCCACTGCACAGTGAAATCTATTTTGGGAAATTTGGAGAGGTACAAATACCGGTCCTGGAGCCAGCAGTGAACTTCAGGAAGGTGACGGCTCCATAATGCCATGTATGAACTAAACACACCTCTTGTGTTTGTAGTATTTAAAGGGCAGCTCACTGTTTAAGAATAGAGATAGAGTTAAGAATGTCTCGCTACTTGCAGTAGAAGTAGGGCATTAAACAAGGGTTATAACAGTTGATCTTAAGTGTGTTCTCCACCCTCATCATTTCACTTTCCATAGACAAGGTGTTGAGATGTGTTTCAACATCTGTTGGAGATGCCTTCTGGATGAGCCCAGTCATCTATCTCAACACTCCCCATTCCCCCCCAACATCTGAGGTACACCATGTGTTTATTGCATTTAGACCACCGTGTACGCGAGGGCAAAACATAGTAATGTGACTAAGGTAATTCATTGTTGTCATAATTCTTTGGCAGCCCTTTTCAAGCAGCATCTCACTCAATACAGACGTGCCAGTCACCGTGGTAATAGTGTTTCTAATCCATGGAAGCACAGCAGTCATGTTTTCGGTGCATGGTTACCTCTGAGGCTGACCTGCTGTGAACAAATGGTTTAATTTGGAAGGCTGTCATACTTCATGCACTTGGGCTATTAGTCCAAATCAGCAGGGACCTTTTACAGGCTCCTTCTAAATGTTTGATGATTAGCCGAGGGCGTACGCACGATGCATGGAGAAAACTACAGAGCAAATATTTTTGAAATACTTTCCAGGAAATAGAGATTGCTGTTGATTACATCATAAAAAAGAATACTACTTTTTGTTTTCGCTTCCTATGGAGACTTCATCATGCATGTCATCTTGCTTGCTTCATGCGTTTCCAACCTGCGGCAACCTTGTATTGTAACTAGGGTTAAAAAATTCGAGCAGTATTCAAGGAAGAAACTTTCCATGGGAATTATGTCAAAGGTGTACATGTTTTGTGTTGCAGAGATATCTAGTGAATGAGCATGTTTAACACTCGGCCCATCCGTTTTGCGACTTGGTTTACCACTCGTACCTCGAGAGGCAATAGTGAGTCACTGAAGCGTCCAGTCTGCCCTCAGTCCATGTGAGGACGAATAAGTAGAGCTGCCTCGAGGGCTTGTGTCACATTGAAGGTTAGGGTCTCTGTGCCTTTTCATAGCCTGTGTTGGATTAAATCTTAAGTGGCAGAAACAAGAGACCAACTCGTAGTTTTGCTTTGCCCTCCCCGCCACCAGGAGACTTCTTCGCCGGGAGGAGGGTGGGCAGTGGCTCCGAGAGACGGACCTTCAGTTAGCAGAGCCGGAGCAGCTCTCATTCAGCCAGTGCAAACCCCGGGAGTCACAGCAGGCTGGTGCTGTGTCTGACCTGCTCAATGGTTGCAATAGAAAGTTTGCTGGCCTGGCGGCGATTCGGGGGAAGTCCCCAGGGGTCAGACCCCCGGGATCAGACCCCCGGTACTTGGGTTTGTGCTTGCTGTATTCAAGTTGCTCCAGCTCCATTAACTGAAGGTCTGTCTCCTGTCTCGGTAAAGTAGTCTCCTGGTTGCTGAGGGGGATACAATCTATGATTTTTATGTTAAATTTCCCCAAAATAAGTTCACTATTAAAAGGTACGACTTGTATTTTGAAACAGTGCAAACGTTCCAAAATTCCTGAGCTTCACTTCCTTTCCCCAAATTTCCCAACCCTTTGCAACACTAATCGTAATCCCGCACAAACTCCCACACCCTAACCACTTCCTTCCATTCAGCTCAATGCTTACTGTAAGGTCAATATGTCATTACACTCCCTCCATCAAATGATTTGCAGCACTGCTCTTTTATGTATTACTAAAACATACCTCTTAGCGTACCACGGAAATCCACTTTCTTTGCCCTTGTGCATCAATACACAAGTGACTTGTTGCCCGTTGACTATCCGTTTCATATGAAAGTGTAAATTGCTTTCTAATAAATAGAAAAAGCTCTGATAGGAACATGATTGTGGTGGGCTCCAAAGGAGGTTAAGGAGGTTAGTTAGCCGTGTCTCATATTGAACAATATGATGGTCTATCGACCCATGTTAGATTGTACTTCTTTAATCTACTAGAAGACAGTTGTCAGACCCATTGAAACGCAGGTCCCTTCCTCTAGCTTTCCACATCCTTCTTGAGCCAGGAATGGCAGGCTGAGATAATGAGACAATGAGATAATCATCGCTCTGTGGAAACAGTCGAGCTGAATATTTTGTGTTTAAGTGTCAGCATGACACTGCTAGAACAATGAAAAACCCGCTAAGCAGTTTTGATTCTCTGTATTGAATCATACTGTGATTTGGCGACAGTGTAATTTTTTTCCAAATTGAATTATCCTGACTCATTAAGATTCAGTCTGTAATAGAACACATGAGGTCATTGCATCCGAAAGGGTTCTTAATGCAGGTTTTGTCCTTTGAAAAGGTTTGTCTATCAACGTTTAATTTTTCAGCTCAAATGCCAGGCCTTTAATAGTCTCTATTAGCCTCACTAATTATTTTGATGTTTTTCTTTGTTTTATATCATTTCATATAAAATTATATTTTGGGGGGGGGGTTTTGGTGTGTTGGTCACCTTGAGCTCTGGTTAACCCTAATTGCAAATTCAATAAACAAGTAATACATTATCAAACTAACAAACAAGCGAAAAATGAGAACAGAGAGTAGAACACACCTCACACATGACCACTTTCCATCGCCCCACCTGGAAACTGTGCATTCACATGGAAGAAGCAATACTTTCTATGTGGGGCTATGTGAACGACTAACGAACAAAAAACAGTTTTCTAGATAAAATGTGAGAAAACCTGTCCACAGTTTGATGGTTTCAAACAGGACCAGGCGACTCTATGCCTTAAAGCTGTCTTTGTATAAACTTACCTTCCTGGGGAGCTTCATATGTCAGAAAACTTGATTTCTGGACACATTTCAGGATCCTGTCTATTGTGCCGATCATTGACGGTTCCAATGGCTTTCACTTGTAGAAGATGTTGAGTTGTTTATCTTCCAGAACGGCGGCTCTAACCATAAATGGCTGCCAAGTGTTGGTTTGTTTGGTCTCTCAGTGACTTTGTTGGAGTCTGAAGCGACTTCCTGTATGCCACTAAATGTAAGAATGACGTACAGTTAATGATACAAACAAAGCCGCACATTGTAAACCCTTCTTGTTAAATCGTGTCCCGGTACTTGGCAGATGTTAAGAGTCTGTGTATGCCCATCCTCGTGTTAATGCTGCAATATGAGCTACCTTAATGACATAGTGACTCAGCCACTCTTCCAAGTGATATTATTATCTAAGTTGGAAGTGTCGTCATGAAAATGCCAGAATTTAGTTTTGCGTTTCAGTGTGTCATCAGCAAGTCTTTCAAAGGGTCAGCAGCACATTAACGTAGTGTCTTTTTCTTTGTTATTCTCGTGCTGTCTTTTTTTTTCTTCTCTTAATCTTCTCTTTTGCTTTCGCTTCCATCTGTCTCACTCGTCAGTCATGCACGCGTGCATACACAGTCATACAAACACACACACACACACACACACACACCCACGCATCCTTTGCTGTATTTCATCATCGTCCAAAAACAAAGCCTGGGCCTGAATAGTTCTTAATTTTTTAGGAAGACTTCAAACAACGGATGTGTCTTTACTCTTAATATCTCATTCCACATTCAGATGTTGTCTATTTTTTATATGAAGTTAATTTATAAAGTCTGTGTTCATTAAATGAGGCCTATCCTTTTCACTAAGAGGCTCTGACGGTCGCTTCTTCCTGAACATTAGATTCTCGTTTGAACGTTTTGTTTATGAAATCCACAGAAGAAGTAGAGTAGCTACCATGAGCAGCCCCAGAAAGTTAAAAGTGATCAACAGAAAATACATGGAGAAAGACATCCCTCTATACCCGTGCTGACTAATATGCGATCTAAAGGATTTGCAGTGCATTAACATCACAGCAGTGACAGCTTATCTCCCAAAAAATATGCCAAAAGAGAAAAACACTCTGGGATTACCACGCTAAGGTAAACAAATTCCACTTCAATCATCAGGAATAAACTCGCATGAATACACACGTCACGCAGACACGCTTCAGCTGGACAGCGAGGCACATGATCAAAGAGACAGGCAGACAGGCATACAGATATGCCCTGTTCAATACAACTTGACAATGTGTGCAACCTCTGCAGAGGGTCAATAGCTTTTCATGGATTGGAAATTAACTTCATTGAATGAGATGTGTGTGTGTGTGTGTGTGTGTGTTGGGGGTTAGTGGCTATTAAAGGGAGTGAGAGACAGTGAGGGAGAGAAGGAGGGAGAAAACCGAGACAGAGGGAGGCAGAGACAGAGAGAACTCAAGAGATACAGGTTGAGGCGATTAAGAGGAAGAATGAGCGATGGACAGAAAATAAGCAAAAAGAGGAATATATAAAGAGAGGATGGAGGAAGAAGGAAAGCAAGACGGCGAGAGAGTGACAGAGATCAATAGAGAGAACTGGGCAGTGTAGAGGAAGAGTGAGAGGCTGAAGAGATGAAAGGCTGTCTGCTGATTTGTTCCCTAACTGGAGAATTGAAATTGATCTCAGAGACGTGTGTGTGTGTGTGTGTGAGTGCCAGTGCCAGTGCCTGTCTTGCCAGGAAGTGTGTGTATACAATTATATATGTAGATACACAGTTGTCTACACCTGTATGAACTTTGTGGTGTGTGCGCCTGTGTTCAGGCAGGCGTTATTAGAGAGGGCATCAGGCTGATCGACTTAAACAAGCAGAGACGGAGCAGCACACACATCTTGACTTTTGGTCAGATACGATTTAATAAGGGTCAGATATTTTCAACTGGCTATTACTGCAGGGTCACATACTATTTGATTGAGTTTCATAGACTTAGAGTGCAAGGTCAAACATTTTTAAACTCCGACTGAACTTCAATTTTCTCTAAAATACCTTCAAGGGGAAGAAAAATAATTTGCTATCTGCATGTCCACTATTCCTTTCTTTGGGCTGTTGAGGAGACACCGTTTTGTTAAAGCCATGTATGTGGATTTTGTGTGTGTGTGTATTGCATAAAGATCATACCATAATCATGAAACATAATCTTAAATCGCATCAAAATCCTCCATCCTCTGCATGGTTTGACGTATTGGAATCCAGCGATGGTGCGAATGCCTCCAGTATAGAAGAGATCCGTGGGTAAAGCATTGGAAACATACTGCAGGTATTCATGAGCATAGATGGCTCTCCACAACCCAGAGCACCTGGTGTTTATAACGCCAGCATAGCCAGAATACTTTTGAAGGCAGATGTTTATGTCACAAAGCGGAAGATTGTTTGAGTAATAATACTACGTATATATCTATACTCTTAACACCTGTGTTTACTTCTTGTCCTGAGTTTTGTTGTATATTATTGGAAAACATGAAGTACATTTCTTGTCATCTGTCAGTAATCCATGAGTCAGATTCAGCCACACGTCCCTGCTGTTAAATGGGGAATAAAATAATGTTCATGAATGTTCATACTTTTTAAAAGACTGGCTGAGGCACACTGTATTTGCACTGTTACAAGATTCCTTGCCCGTCTGTTTTTACCTGATCTTTCCTCGTCTCTGTCGCACGCTATTTTTTTTTTTATTGCACGAGTTTTACGGATGTCTTCATATTTCTATATTTTGTATAGCAGCCCATAGTATTTTATTGATCTGACTTGGCAGATTTAGCACAGAACCACAGCATCGCCCTCTGAAAACGTGTTCCTGTGGCTGTGCAGTGGTTTTATTTTGTACTTATTATTCAGTAGTTTCACAGTTTTTAACCTTTGTAAGAGTTCTGAAAATTGCTTGCGCTCAGCAGTGCCTCTTTGCAACACACACAATAACCCTGCCCCTACCGTTGAGCTGAGTGTATGTTTTGTAATATACAAACTGGAATTGGACTGCAGTCTATAGAACTACTCAATGCTATGTAGCCACCAATCGAATGCTCTCTCACTGTAAAAGCATGCAAGCCACACTTGACAGACTTGAAGGGCAGGATACTAATCTCCCCCGTCGGCATGTCACCACTGCTGATGACTTGTGAGCTATCATTTCCCTAGGGACACCAGGATCCATTCACACCTGCACAAAAGAGGCGTTGATCACGAGTGGTACCACCAGTATTCTGTGCAGACAGTTTAATCACAGTATGATT
Organism: Anarrhichthys ocellatus; assembly: GCF_004355925.1. Taxonomy (NCBI): domain Eukaryota; kingdom Metazoa; phylum Chordata; class Actinopteri; order Perciformes; family Anarhichadidae; genus Anarrhichthys; species Anarrhichthys ocellatus. Next base: position 5,997,232 of record NW_022280036.1, read on the forward strand.
TGTTCCCCATATCACAGGGAACACGGGGACACTGTTAATCTGCCCACTTCTCCTTGTCTGCTCCCCGTCCTCAGACAGAGAACTCAACTCTGGAGAGATAGCAAGAGCAAACATGAATATAGTTTCTCAAATGAACATGTCCACCTACTGAAATCATACTATATGGAAAGCTAAAACACCAACGTAACACAATTTATACCCTGCAACGTATCCTCTCAACATCCCGATATAGCTTGTTTTATTCAAGTGCCACAAACCTTGAAGGGTTGGAATCATAAAACCGTCGACATTTTTTTTCTACTATCTGATTCTGTAATGTATTTTTAATATTTGCAGAGTTTAAGAAATGGAGTCAGCCAGGCATCTTTGAAATGCATGTAAACAATTATTTGCATATTGGCGAGAGTTGGTTTTCTGAGATATTTTTCTATACTTTTACTTGAGTTATTACAAAAGATATTCATTCAATAATAAAATGCCTTGAGTGGTGAAACTTAGTAGGGGATACAGATTTAGGGTTGGCTCCAAGCACTCATATGTTACTTTTAGCCATGTTGGTCACATGACCCTGTGGATGGCAGTGCTGGTCTGACAGTCCGCCACTTTGCTCCAGACTGAAATGTCTTTACAGCTGTTGGGAGGATCACAATCACATATTGGACAGCTAGGCATGACGTCCACATGAGTCCACATGACTGGCTGAATATTCCAGTCAATTCTTATACTTTTCCAGTGAAATAACTGCTGGATGGTTTGGCACAACATTTGAGCATTCATGGTGCTCAGATGATGTATCTCAATGACTCTGATGATCATTGACATTGGGGATTTTAAGTGAAACGTCTCATCGGAGTGTTGTATTCTGTTCCCTATTCGGACACAATCCTACACAGCCATCACTGGAATCTAATTCTATAAATAGTGTATTATTAATAGTATTATAGTAGCCTCATCTTTATCTGCAACTGAAGAGAAATACCAGGGTGAAACAGAATAAATATACATAGTTGCATTCAAATGTTCATTTAGAATTTCGGTAGAGCCTTAGAATTGTCTTATACTGATGAGCTTCATGTTCTGTTCACTGATTAAGAGGGGCACTCTGTTTACTATGTGTTACTGTCCATTGACAGGGAGAGCTGAGTGAATGTTGCTGTGGCATATTGTGAGGTAAGGGAATGAACAGGTATGTCTCCAGTCCTATCTACCTGAGGAGGAGGAGCACTGCTGCCTATCCCTGTGTGTGTATGTGTGTTGTGCGTGCACCTGCCTATGAACTTGGCCAAGGCCCTTTGGTTGAATATTGAAAAGGTCATTGCATTCCACCACGTACAACTCTGTGTTGACTTTTTCACGACTTAACCAAGACCACAATCTTTCCCTGAACTTAACTAATTGTTTTCATAGCCTAACCCTCTGTCTCTCTCTCTCTCTCTCTCTGTATGTTCTGTCTCCTTGCCTCTTTCCCTTCGTGTCGCACTTGCGCCTGTTCCTGTGAGAGAAAGTCATTCTCATTCAGCACAGCAATTCACAGTGCAATCATAGGGAATATGCAATTAACAGGGAAAGCCTTCAGTCAATAGCACGTTTTGTGTGTGTGTGTGTGTGTGTGTGTGTACTCACACACCTTGTCTACCCTCTACAGTTTTCTCACTCCCTGTCCTCCAACTCCTTCACTCTATTCCTCCGTCGTCCTCTTGTCTTTTGTTGAGTACCTTCTCCACTCTCCTCTCCTCCACGTTTACACCTAGATTTTCATGGAAAGAGCTCATTGCTCCCTCTCCTTCCCTCTTCAGCTTGCAAATCATTTCTCATTTAACCACATCTCATCATCCCTTACCATCATCATTACCCCCCCCCCCACACACACACACTCCCCTGCATCCCTTTCCTCTTTTCCGCTTTACAGTACCTCTCTCCCTCCCACCAGCCCCATCACGCTCACATAGCTTTCATCATTATCCTCACCACCTCCTCCCAATCTGTTTACCCTCTCCACCCACACTCCCTCCTCCAGTAGCTCAGTGGCATCCTAATTCACAAGTTCTTCTCACCTGCTTTTCAACAGCTATTTTCCATTTTCTCCCCAGGCTTGGTGTGAATGGCTCAGAACCAGACCACGTGCCAGCACTCCTTCCCAAATCCTCTGGATGCTTCCACAGCATCCAGGCTATGTTTTTGGTTCAGTTTCGTGTTTGTCAGCAGAATTACAGAAAACAACTACTGGCCTGATTTTCATGAAACCTGGTGGAAGGGCATGGGTCATGGTCCATTCAAATTGTGGGCGGATCCGACTAACAGGGCGGATACACAAACTATTTTTCACTTTCGTAAAAATAGCGAAACAGGGGCGTGGCCTTGGCGGAGGTCTGCGCTCTCTGACTACCCTTCTGGTTATGAATGAAACCACTTCACAGTCTGTATGACATCATCAAGCAAGCATTATAAGTGGTATAACAGACCGTAGCTGTGATGCTGTGATCCGTACGTGATGAATACAATTGTTTGACTGAGATGTTTTCACAGCCCTATATAATAGATATTAGAGAGGGAATGATGACCTGTTTAGCTTCCTAACACTAGCTCTAAGCAGCTTCTAATGCATAATTAACAATACTAATGCCAAGTATATATTATTTTATCAATATAAACACAATCTTTTATTTCCTAATAATTCAAATTGTGTGTTTTTACGCAAATAACAACTATAGATGAATAAAAAAGGATAGTAAACTTGTATACCAGCTGCTACAACGAAACAAAACAACAGAAACCATCTGTATCGGCCGATATTGTTCATCAACGGTTGCAAATCCATTTTGTCAGCAAAAAAAACATGATCGGGGATCTGATCCGTGGCTTAAAACAGTGATACAACCCAAACCCAATGTTTTGTGGACTTATTTTCCATTCTCCTCATCTTCTTCACTTCTCCACTCCTTTTCTCCTCCCTCTTGTCCCCTTTGTCTTTCCTCTTTCATTTCTTACCCAATTGCTCTGCCACCTTTTCCTCTTCCCAGACGCAAACCCTCCCTTGTTTTGTTCCTCTCTGTCTTGCCCCACCTCAGCTTTCCTTAGTTTGTTTGCTGTAGTGTAACATCCATACATATTTTTGTCTCAAAGTCTGCCCTGTCTTTTTATTTTCGGACTCTTTCTGTCTGTCTCATTGCCTCCTTGTCTTTTTTTATTCTCTCCCCTCTTCGTCATTTTCTCTAAAAGGCTTCATGTTTGACTTTGAGCTCTCTTAGGAGAAACGGTGTGTTCTGTATTAAGTCTCTCACACACACACACACACACACACACACACACACACACACACACACAC
>NW_022280036.1:6000566-6008721 GCF_004355925.1 Anarrhichthys ocellatus
CACACACACACACACACACACACACACACACACACACACACACACACTGTTCACCTCTAGACAGGGAGCCTTGTGTTTCTATGGGAAGACTCAAAGACAACTTGGGTATGGTCCAGCACAGCAAAGTAGTTAAAGATTCTGTTCTCATATGAATGAGACATCTTAAAACTTTTTATGTCAAGTTGAATAAATATAGTGGCTCACCTTGAGACCTGTGCTCATTAAAATGTGCTGGTTTTCTTGACCTGTGGGGATTCAAGTTGAGTCAATTAAGGCTCTCCTCCTTTGGCCCTGGCTCAGTTAGAAATACTGTAGTTCACTGCTTCTGTTGTGGATTCAAACACAGCAAGGAAAAGTTTTTGAACTTATTGCCCAGACAACAAACTGTAATTATGCTTTCGTCATTTGGGTCCCTTGTGAACAGGTGCCAAAGCATGGCCTGTAGTTGAACCCAGAGTACTATATAATTGGGTGTAGATGGTAGTCTGGTTTGACTGTAAAGCCTTTCACAAAGGACTTTTGACATTGAACACATTGGACTGTGGGAAATAGAAATATGCCTGTTTATAGTCTAACAAGGATTATAAACAAATTGTTACACTGTATACTCTATGGTGTCTATTTTATTATTACATAAAAATGTATTACAATGCTATTTTTTCAACTGAGGAAATATCTGAGTTGTTAAAACATTCTGCTTTGCTGATTCTCACATTTATTCTGGTCTAATGCAGAGGACTATTCCCACAAAAAAAAGGAAAGAAATGTTCGGATAAACAGCATTCATTGACTCATCCTCAGTTACCCTGTGCATCGTCTAGTAGCTCGAAACAGATGTTGGGCAGAGTGCCGACTGCTGCTCCAGCTGTTGCTCAGAGAAAACCCCATTTGAAACAGAGCGCTGCTAAAAGTTAAAAATATGTTAACTTCTAACCCTTCTAATAATTAGGGATGTGGACCTGTAACCTTTAATATTTAATCTATATGGCATTTTTACTTCTGTCAGGTGGCACATAAAGGTGCTACTTTTTGTTCAGGTGCAATAATGTTTTCTATTTAACAAGATGAATGCACAGTCAGAAACCTGGCACACATATCAAAACCTTGCAAACAACATTATCAAAGCAACCAATCTTTTTCTTCTCATAAGAACCATTTAAGAGGAATACAGTTTAGGCCTCGATGTACTTGCAGTTTTTGCATAGTGAGATCAACAACAAAAACAAACAAATATCTACAGTGGTAGGAAATACTTTCATTCAAAATGTCTTCTATTTCCTGTTTCTGTTCCAGTGCTAACACTGGTTTGCCATTTAGTCTCTGTTGTAAAGCTGCTCCTTGCAAAGGAGGGCGAATGAGAGCGCCTCCTTTTCATCGTTTGTTTCTATTCAGAATAAAGTGACCCTGGATTATTTCATTCTTTTTTAGTGTATGTATCAAGAGGAACTGCTAATGGTTTCCTTGAATACTGCCTTTATACATTGATTACAGCAGTACAGCTCTAAAGTTAGATCTCTAACTTGTGCTACCAGCTGATCGTAGCATTAACATTCTTCATACCTCTTCAAGTACAATGACCATCATTACAGCAAAGACAATGCTCAGGGTTTTAGGCTTTTATTTAATGAAACTGCTCATTTACACCTCTTGAGAGGCGTCCTTCACAGTAGTACATATTTTATTTGTGTTCAGCAATGTACATCAGCTTTAACTTAATACACACACCTGCCCTGTCCCTTTCTCCTGCAGTCTATCTTTGACCAGCAGATGGCAGCCTGACTACACTCAGCTGTAGGAGAGAGCTGTCCATGGTGCTGAATGGAGGCTCTCACTCTATCTTTCTAATCTATCCATCTATCTCTAACTCTCCGTCTACCCACAGCATCAGTCCATATATGCATTTATCTGTTTGTCTCCCATCCGGTCTTATTGCCTCCCTCTCTGCCTGTCTGTCGAAGAGCAGCAGCAGATGTGCGCTATGTCAAACGACCCTCTTGTCTAGGTTGAGACGACAAGTCTTTTTAGGAGCGTATGCTGATATGAAGACTCCCACCAGTACATGTAAAAAATGTTTTTTTTTTTATAAATATATATATATAAAATGACTAAACTAGCCCTATACTGAGAGCTACCAGCTTGATGGATGACTCACAGTAATGCTGTGAAATGGCTCAACCCACACACACGCGCGCACACACACACACACACACACAGCCACTCACTGAAACACACACGACACACACACGCATACTAACACATGCAGCACAACACCCGAGCACACGTACTGTATTACCCATGTGGCACACACACAGACGCACACACACACACACACACACACAGAGGCCGTGATATCAAAGTTGAGATGATTAACTATCTTTAAAAGGAAGAAGGAGGTTGCCAAGTGGAACAAAATCATTGTGGATTAACATTGTGGAAGATTAGCAACAAATCAATTATGACATTTATTTAAAGCAAAAACAAGCTGTTGTAGCCTATAAATCCTGTAACATGTGGTCAAAGGACCCGAGGGGCTGTTGAGGGGTCTGAAGCAAAATGAGGATTAGCTCAAATTCATTGTTCATGGTGTAGCAGCTAGCAGCTAGCTAAAAATCCATTACAACAATGCTAAAATACACTTCTGTACAGGACATTTCCGCTACGTTGTTATGTAATGATACGTACATTTAACAGGGTGTTTGCTTGATAAGCCCAGGAGCTGTCAAGACGGCAACAAGCGGTAAATCCTCATCTGAAGTCTGAGAAATCTCTCACAACACTACAGGTCATGTCACAAAAGCTAGGTCAGTTTTCGGAGTCTATATTTTGGGCACCCGCTCCCTTTGCTTCTCTTTCCAATATGTGACAGTATTGGGTGACACTTTCTGTAAAATACTGTAATGGGCCAAATTTGGAGTGACGTGTAATTTGCATTTGCCTCTAAACGCTGCCGCTGCTGTTGGTCGTCTCGGTGGATCAGCGGGCTAAGTCTCCACGTCGTGTTTGTAGCGTTGTAATCTTGTTAGCGTGATCCTCTGCACATGCCACCAGGGACCGAGGATCAATAACTGGCTCGTGGCTCCGTTTGGGACGCACGCTCACACACACACACACGCACACACACACACACACACACACACACACACTTAAAGAGATGAGAGAGTCAGAGTGTTGTCCATATGGCACTGAGATTGATTGGCAGGAAGGAGAGCGGGTGATGATTTGTTTTTGTGTTTAACACCATGTCACCTTCTCAAATCACAGTCTGGAAATATACTTGAAAGTATATTTTGTGTGTGTGTGTGTGTGTTTGGCACGCAGACACACACATTACGCAGCCCTTTCCTTCCCCCCTTTTCCCTTTGTCTTTCCTTCAAGTCTTTCTATTTGCCTTTTAACTTTTACCTCATTTTCTCATTCACGCAGCCCCTTTCTTGTTCCTATTCACTCCTGTCTTTCCTTTCCTGACCTCTTCTCGCTTTCATTCCTGAAATAAATCTTTTCTTCTCTCTTGCTCATTTCACCCTTTTATTAACCCCTCTCCTCCCTGATTCTGTGTTTTCTCCTCATCGTCATTTTACCCTCTCTCTCATTTTCTCTTTCGTCTCTTCTCCCTCTTTTCCATCCCCTTCCCTCTTTTCCTCTCTTGCTATCTTAGCAAAAATCCCTTGCCCCCTTTTCTCACTTCTTATCCATCTTCCCTTCCTCTCTCCTTAAGCCTTCCCCCTTTCCTTTCACCCCTCTTTTACGTTTGCTATTCCCCATTTTTCTTTCTTGGTCTCTCTATTTTTCGTTCCTTCCTTCCATCTGATTCCTCCTTCCCTAACTTAGTCTGTACTGAATCCCTCCTGCCATCCCTCTTTTAACCTTTCTGCCCTTTCTTTCTCCTGACATTGCTCTCTCTGGCCTCCTCCCCCCTGCTTTCCTCTCACCCTCTCTCTTTCTCCTCCCTCCCTTTCCTCTCTCCATTGATTAGTCTTTTCCAATTCCCCCATCCATCTTTCTTTCATCCCCTCTATTATATCCATCTCCCCTCCATCTCCCTTTCTCCTTTCATTGAAATCCCTTTTTTTCTTCCTTCTTTCATTTCATCCATCACATCTTGCTCCACCTCTCCCCCGGTCTTACTTTACATTTTTCTCTTTTTCATGCTTCCTTCTCTCCTTCCCTTTTTCTGAAATTCCAGTCCTTCTATCTTTTTCCCTCTTATTCACCTTTCTTAAATCTGTCTGACCTTCCTCTCTTCTTCATCCATTTTCTTACCGTTTTTTCCCTCTCCCACTCATTCCTTTACTCTTTTTTTCCTCTATCGTCCTGAAATAATAAATAAAACAACCTGAAATCCCCCTTTCTCAGCCTTGTTTCCTGTCATCCCTCCCTCCCTTCCGCACTCTTCGGACACTCTCTCTTTATTTCTCACGTTTTCCTCCCCCACTTTCTCTCCTCCTCCACTATCTTCCACTTTTCCTCCTTCTCTTTTACTTCCTCGACTAACACCTCTCTCTCTTTGCGTTGGCCGCTTTCTCTCTCTCTCTCTCTCTCTCTCTCTCTCTCTCTCTCTCTCTCTCTCTCTCTTCCCCCCCTCTCTCTCCCCCCCTCTCTCTCACTCAGTCGTCGCTCACTCGCTGTGCTGTGCGGACCTACCAACCAACTCTCTCGTCTCCTTCACTGAATCTCTTCATCTCTCTCCTCCGGTCCTCCGGTCTCTGCTATGACAGCTCACACCAGCAGCGTGTTGCCCGATCTCAGACCGACAACCCGTCACCGGTTATCCTGTCCAAACGTTAACATGGACATGTGTGTGTGGGGTATTCGTGATTGATCTTCGGGTGTAATTCTTTTTCTTTTCTTTTTTGTATAAAAACGAAAGGAAAAGGAGGAGGGGGGCGGCCGTCCTCTTTTACCCCCCTCCGCTTCCTTCAACCAAGCAGAGCGGCAAGGTGGGGAGAAGGCTTTAACATTAAGCCAGCTTGGATTTATTTAACAGCAAAATGACGGATTTGGGAGCGCCGGACATGCTGTTGATGGGGAGGAGGCTGAACGTAAAGAAGACGGGCAGGCTGAGACGCGACCTGCCGCTTCTCCTCCTGCTGGGGCTTCTCTTCGGGGATTTCTCCTCGTCCAAGGGTGAGTTTTTGGAGGTTTTCTGTTTGTCTGCGTGTTTGGGCGCGTGCCCGGGCGCTTGAATGCCTGCATATATGTGTGTGCGCGCATATGTTGGAAGGGATCAGAACATTCGCAGGTTGGTTTGTTTGCGTGTGAGCGCGCACACGAGAGTGAGAGGAAAAGAAAGGTGGTTAATTCGTTCCGTCTCGTTGCTGCGGACCACGATAGTGTGTGTGTGTGTGTGTGTGTGTGTGTGTGTGAGTGTGTGTTAGAGCGAGAGAGAGAGAGTTACGTGTATACGCGTGTGTGTGTATGCGCGCGCGTGTCTCTCTGGGGATGGCGTCCGTGTGTCCTTTTGTGCGTGCGTGTTTGAAATAGCGAGAGGTAGAGAGAATGAGAGCTAGCCTACATGCACGCACAGTAGGTTATTGTGTGTGTGTGTGTGTGTGTGTGTGTGTGTGTGTGTGTGCGTGCGCGCGGGTGAGAGAGAGAGTGCAGTGCCCAACTTGGACTCAATATTACATCTGGGGAACAGTAGGCATGCTCATTTTTGGGCCTCTACGCTGTGCAGATGTTGTTATCAAAACAAATAAACCAACTTCGAAACAAATCCCAGACTTTATGCAGTTTCTCCAAGTGTAGACAGACATCAGGGGATCGCATCGGAAACGGAAACAGTTCAAATGTTGTTTGGTATGAGGCAACATCTTGGCAACTAACTTAATAATTTGTGTTAATGTCTAAGACTGAGCAGACTCAGACAGGGGGAGATGAGGTGGAATTTCTCCCAGAGGGCATTGAGAGAGGAAATCCCACACTCACTGTATAGCATGGTTTTTGTGGAGTCACCACACACACAGAGGAGCGGTGGTCTCAGTGGCTGTAGAGAGTCTGATGGCATGACAGGGAATTGATGCTGCGTGTCAGCGGCCCAGCAGGTCTTTGTTGGTGGGGATTTAGTCACCAAGGAGGTTTCTCGTGTCAAACATGGATAGAGAAGAGAGTGTTAGCATTCTCCTCGTTTGGTGGGAGCGTTACTATTACTTTGTTTATCAATAGCGTCTCTGTGTGCACTTCTCCTCCCTCTCTTTCTCAATGCTTGTCCCTCTGCATTTCTCTCTCATTCCCTCCCTCTCTCACACACACACACACACACACACATGCACACATCTGTCCGATTTCCCCCCTCTGCGATACACAACAGAATTGTTTCTAGCAGTGTTAAAATTCCTGATAATTAGGTGTGTAACCGTACTTTGTTCTTCACCGCTCTGTCTCTGGGTGTTACATACTGTGCATTTATTGTGTGTGTGTGTGTGTGTGTGTGTGTTTGGTGGTGTGATCTTTATCTGTATGCCCCTGTCATACATGCAGACTGTCAGCCTGGAAATAAAGGAATCTGAGTAAAAGTGTGATTGCAGGAGAATTCATGTTGATGAATATGATGTCTTGTTTAAGCTGTTTGTGATTGACTGCTTCTTCTTATCACCTACGCTTCATCTTTCACTCCAATCTGTGTGTGCACTTGTTTGTGTCTGTGTTTCCTCCGTCGTTTTTCAGCTCTAAAATCTGCATTTTGTTTTTGCCACACAGTCATAAGCAGTTTTATAGTTACACTATGTATGATCCAGATTTAATATTAAATCATTCTTTTCAATTTAAGAAAATGTAGAATATGTCACATTTAGTTTACTTTTTCAATGCATCCTCCAAAAACCCTGACCATGGCCACAAACTCAGCTTTTCTGTGTCACATTAGGACATTTTGATGACCAGCATACCTGCAGCTATTTTAGTTACCGAAGAGTTAAACACACAAAAAGACAGATTAAGAAAATTAAAGGGGTAGACTGACATCTGGAAAGACAGACGGAGGGTGGTAATAATTTATTTCGTCAAACCTCAAACCCCAGATGGTTGCCAGCCTTTTAAATCTGATGTCGCACTTTAAATTCCAACACACAACTAATTATTGATTGTCTGGAAATGTCACTTAAAAATTTCATAAAAAGTCAGGTATCTTCAGACATGAACGAAAGTGCAAAAGCAGCATGAAGATGGAGGAAAAAGTTATATTAATCAGATTTTGTTTTTTAAGCCGGTGAGTGAGCTTCTTTATTTTCTGTTCTTGTTTTGGCAATCATATTAGACGTTCTTTATATAATCACCACATTCATTATTTCTATAATTAAAACTTAGTAGTAAGTACATCATGATAATAATACATACTAATACATAATACAATATAAATTAAAGAGTCTAATTCCAAATCAAATACAAAAAAAACCCTCAAGATTTTGGATTGAGCAACATTAGCTCATTCTTACAAATAGATTTGAAAAAATCATGTTAATCCTGAATCACCATCATGCTTATTGGATGTCCATGTAACAATACTGCCCCACTCCTGTACAATCTTTACATTTACCTGCCGAACCGTGCTGTGAGAAATCATATATATTAAGCTCATTCATCAACAGGTTGTTTCAGCCAAGACACGTCCACATGTGGACTGTGTTGATAATTGCCATAAAACCCAGCTAGTGCCTTTACTGTATAATTGCTATATTGTTAACTACACTCTACAGGGGACTGTACAAAAATCATTTCGCACACTCATTCACGTGCATACACACACTTACACACACACGTTTGAGAATAACACTCTCAAACATGTGGAATTCATTTTAGACCCCCACTGGGACCATGAAGCACTTGTTTAATTATTCAAGCACACTCGCTTGTTCACGTAGAGACATAAACAGGCACTCACAGACACATAGGACATTTCAGTGACTTGTTGTCATTCCCTTTTTCATTAAATGATTAAATGATAAAATGTCTCTGTTTCCAAAGCTTTTTACACATGCACATGCACATACATGCACATGGTGACAATTAGCTGACATTGAATCAATGCCAAACAACAAGATATTGGGACTGGCTGTCTGTCCCTCTGCCTGGCATACTAATACCACACACATGGGAAATTGACAAACTCACTTACACACACACACACACACACACACACACACACACACACACACACACA
>NW_022280036.1:6008731-6030275 GCF_004355925.1 Anarrhichthys ocellatus
ACACACACACACACACACACACACACACACACACACACACACACACATTGTTCCTGTTGATGAGAAGATGGCTAATTAAACAGAGCTATCTGCCCAATTAAAATTCACTGTAGGTACATAAAACTGAGGGTATTAGATATAAAAGAAGTGTGAAATTTGTGAAAATTCAGAAAGCATAATAAAATGTGAAAGAGAGTGTATACGTCAGAGATGATGATGATATCCTCCCTATATAAAGTCAGCTGTTATCATATGACAGGGGTCCTGCACTTGGGCCTCATGCTGACACCGAAGCTAGCTCTATGTACATCTGCTTATAACTAGATTATAGTGCGTTATCAACATTTTTTAAATGCTTGTATATTGTTAAATAGGGTAACTTAAAATAAAATGTTACTAAATTTGTTGAGTAGCTTACCTGGGATTCTACATACGTTTTCCATCTAAAACAAAACAGAGGACTTCAGATAATTCCAGGATATATTCTGATCAATAGTTAACATGCTCACCAGGTGCTCTGAGATTCTCATGAGTACATGTGTGCCTCTGCCCATTTGTGTGCGTCTCTGTGCTTGTGCTGGTGTGTTGATACATCTGTTTGCAGCTTCAATTTAAATTCATAAAGCTGTGCGTGCACATTTGTGTGTGATTCCCTTTGTATGTGTGTTTAAATAATGTTCTGCGCCCTATGTATGAGAAGCATGGGAGCACTTACAACTTTCACCTCTATGTGGGAGAGACAGACTAAAAGGCACACATGCACAGACAGAGAGACATTTTGGTCAATGTTCTTTTTTCGGTGCTTGTATGATAATTGAATCCCCTCAGTCACACCAAAGTTTACACACAGTTCAAACAATCTGAGCTTGAGAGAAGAGCATGAAACCCTGTACGTGTGTGTGTGTGTGTGTGTGTGTGTGTGTGTGCGTGTGTGTGTACAACGCAACAGAAAGAGTGAGACATCTGACTGAGTACTGATGAGGGTCCTTCTAGTCGTCCAGTGAGACGAGAGAAAACACACACACTTCAATACAGTTAACTACTGCAGAGATTATTTTAATATACTGTAGGTGCAGAACTCCTGAAGTGAAACTCCTACAGTTAGTGTCATAAAGTAGAGTCAACTATCAAAGAAAAGGCACTCTACATATTCAGTGTGCATGGGTCATTATGCTCAGCATGCTGGAAGGAAAAAGTATTTTTTAGCCATCCTTGCTGGCTTGAAAATGAGCAAGTAATCTATCTTTATAGTGTTCAAATGACAGAACTTTTAAAAGAGCCATGGCCTACATACATTACACGAATGCAGGGGGAGAGAGCAGAGACTTTGTGTGAAGACAGAGAGAGAGATTGAGATAGAGGCAGAGATCAGAGCAAGTGTGTTAAAGAGACGTTGGGACAGAGAGGAAAGAGAGGCACTGCTATGCACTGGGAGACAAAGTGAAAGAGAAAATGAAAATGTATTCCTCAGCAGATGCGATTAATCAGGAATGACTTTTCCATCTTGTGCTGCTCGGCTAGTAATGTCTGGCATTAAGTAATGACATCATAACCCTGTCTGCCCTGAATTTATACCTCAGATATTGAGGGAAATCCACCGAGCTGACCTAAAGGCACGAGCAAACAGAGCTCTAAAATCTGTTGATATTAATGACTAGACTCAAATATTTCATGTTTGCTGTAAATACTGCATCACACAGCAGCATTGCACATCTATCTGTCATTTCAAATCAGAGCGGACAGCATGAAAAAGCGAAATACAAGAGCATGTGTATATCATATGAAATAGCACGACAGAGCTTGAAATTATGAACATCATAAAAGTGCTGTTGCATAGCGGGTCCAATTGTGTTTTACCACCCATTAGTATGCCTGAGTAAATGCCATGTCTCGTGTATTTGTCAGGCTCTTTTTCTGAACCACCATCTTGTTTTTTGTTTTTTTCCGCTGAAATCTTTAAACCGAACTAATAGAGACCATTACATTCATATTTAGACTGTTAGTTTTGTCTGCATAAATCCAGCATCTAAATAAATCTATAGTATGCTATTAAAACCCCAAATACGTAGATGCCAGATGAGCTACGTGCTGTAGCAGGCCATAAATAACTATGATTTACATCATGGGTGAAAACTTTTAATTTAGCTGGTATCGAGCTTTTATTGCGGCCACTTTGGCATAGCAGTTTGTTGCTGTTTTTCTGTACCTTGTGGTGCAGACGCCTCGCTGTGGTGGGAGCTGAGGGTTATTTCATAACACAGGATTACTCAGCCAGCCAGCTCTAAAAATAAGCATGAAATGAGCCTCTCAACTAGAGTTTGTAATGAAAGATCAGTCGGTGTGGCTACAAGACATTCCTAAAAACTAATATCCCAATTTAAGTAGAAAAATTATTCAAAACATCAAGAGCTGTGGTACATTTTTCACAAATTCCAGTGAAGTACATAACTTCCATCATTTTCTGTCTGTTTGCTGTGTTAACGGCAATGCAATGTATTCTGGTCGCAGCGTGTTCAAGAAATGGTGCTTTGCATTTACCGTTCCATGTTTGCATTAAATTGGTACATGCGTGCCTCCATGTATGTCTAGATCTTCAGTATTTGGTAGGCCTTGTTAAGGCTGACAATGCCACTGCAAAACAAAACATAGCACTTGTTGCTTGTGTTGCTACAAGAGAGAAGAAGAAATACAAACCGAAGTAAGGTTTGAAGACACTATACTGCGTTTGATACGCTTTCTATGTTTTAGGAAGGGATTTACAACTTAGGTGGAAAATACAAAAATCTTTGCAGATTCAAATTGTTTTGTCCAATTTAGTGTAAAGATTCATATCTAGTTTGTTTCATTTAAAAAAAAAAAATCTAAGCTAAACTATTTCATGACATTCAAATGCACTTACACGAGCAACTGAATCTGTCCTCTCACTCACAGCACTGTTCAGTAAGATGATTGTACAGCACTGTTCAGTAAGATGATTGTACAGCACTGATTGTTGTTAAGTGCTACATTCAGTAAGACACTCAGGCCTTGAGACCCATTTCCAACCGACGTCATGATTACGTCACAGTGTTGGCTTGAGGCAAACAAAGGAAGAACTGGAGGCAAACACCAATCACCTCAAAGTAGTGGGCTAAATTTATACATCGAAAATGTCATCTTGCTATATTGTTGGGTGCCATAATTGATATTGCATACATTTGAGATTATAAACTGTGATTCTAGGCACTAGCAGGTTTCAGAGATGGAGAGAAAATGTTGCTAATAGGAAGCATTAAGCTATTAAATCCACCTCATTTATAGCTGGCTAATTAGTTAGCGTTCTTGCTGACTCCACCATGCTTTCACGCTGGCGTTACACTGGTACAGAAAATGAGCCCACCAGCGGCAGCGCTGGGTCTCCAGTCCCTCTGCCTCATTCCTTGCTGCTCGGAGACTACTTTTCTGGGAGGAGATCAGGCGGGAGCTACCGAGACTAGCTACCTAACTAGCCAGCTCTGGAGATGGACAAGCTAGCAAGCTAACTAACTAGCCAGCTCTAAAGGGCAAGATAGTTTGCTGGTGCTGGAGGAATCGGCTAATATCCTAATGTCCTGTTGGTTAATAAACAAGCCAACAAAACTTGCTAGCCAGCCTTAAATAACTTGTACTCTGCCCACAAAAATACGCCATCATGTTTGCTAACAGTAAAGGGGTTTAAATGAGTACTGCAGCAGCTGGAGTCGTTTTTGGCAATGCAGTCACTGCGTCAGCAAATTGGCCTTATTGAAATGAATGAGGATGCTGAATTTTTTGATGTAGGGCCATTGCCGGTATGAATGTAAAACTGTGCCGCACTATGGCGTATCCCAGGGCTAGCAAGCAAAAATCACACAGATAAAAGTAATATGGTAATTACTGATACAGGTAGGGAAAATCACTTTTGGATGAGAGTGCAGGGTCAGCTTGTAGAAGCTGGTTAGAATAGCTGGTTAGAATTCAGTGTTTTGCTTAAAGACACTTAAGCAGTGTGGACATTTTTTAGCTTGAATAAAGATCCTGTATGCAGCTGAATGCTAATGTCTATCTGCTGTAGGCTACCACCCTGCAGCTTTAAACCTGAGTATCTGTTGGTTTGGTGCTGCTGTCCTCTGAATATAGAGGCTAATGTATCTGTTAATGTACTTTTTCTGTTTTATTATTTTTGCTTTGGCTTTCTGTTAGCATGGCATTTTCTATAAGCTGTAAGCTAATGCCTGGCTAGCGGGCTAACATTAATGGGCTAATGTGTCTGTTAATGTTACATTAGTGTTATTTCCGTTATTCTCTCGCTTAGTTCCATGGTTTAAGGGCATAGTGTGTGTGTGGGTGTGTGTGTGTGTGTGAGAGAGATAATTTTACAGCACACCTATGCTGTGTGTGTGTGTGTGTGTGTGTGTGTGTGTGTGCCTCGTGTACAATATGATTGTGTGTGTGTGTGCGCTCTACATATGGAGCCAATGAGTTACATTTCCATTTCAAAGCAACGAGTCAGCAGCAGCAGAAGCTACTTTCATCCATTAATGTGATTTTAGGGAGAGAATGAGACAGTGAGACACACACAGAAAGAAATACATAGAGCCACAGTAATAATTACTCTCCAGGTTGGCAAAGGGTTCAGATTCCTTAGTAGTTTGTGTTCCTCTCTCACTGATGGTCTTTCCTTGTGTTGTTAGTCAAATTATGTGTACTCCATTCATCTGCTGAGCAGTCCAATGTTTTAATGCAGCTGTCACTCACATTAACGGGTTGACTGCTCTGTAAAATGTGTGAGTGCTATTGTACTACATTATTCTGTAGAAAGTTGAAAAGTCTGCAGAAGATGAATCACTTTAAACAGTCTGCTAGTGTGAGTGTTTGTCTCGGCCTTCAAGAGAAAAATGATTAGGGTTAGATCTGTGTGTGTGTGTGTGTGTGTTAGGGGGAAGTAGTGATGGGATTATTTTGTGCTTGAGTTCCCTTTTGTGTGTAAATGTCCTTGCGTTGGCTAAAAGTGTGTGTGCCACTGTATCTAGACATCATGTGTGTGTGTTCACATGCTTTTCTGCGTGCAGTCATGCGAACGCTGTACAAGCTGTGTGTCATATAAATGTAGTGTTGCAAGTTGCAAGTAAATCTGTTAGTCTTCAATTTGTTTATGCATGTGTATTAGTGTTTGCTTGTTTACACAAGTTTGCATGAGTGGGTGCATTTGCTTGTATGAGTGTGTTCATGCAAAGGAATTTAATCTGTATTTCCATAAAGTCTGGAACTTTGTACATGCAAATGAAGTCAGGCAGAGCCCTGTGTGCAAACATAAAATATGTGACTGTCAGTGAGGGGTTGTTTAGTTGGGGCCCTGTGTGTGTTTCTGCACTTGCATGTCTGGTATTTGGAAGATTTTTGATGCGTGTCCACATTGACAGCCGTCATGTTTGTGTGTAAATCAGTGTTTACGCGTTTTGGAATGAGCATGTGTGACTATACGTCTGATAAATACATTAGCCACAGGCTATCGTTGCTTCAGTAGCATCGTTCTTATTCTATCCATTTTTAATGATCAGTAATGGTCGCTAGCAGTGTTGAACCTACATCGTAAGGACACGGCAAAAAAAATGGTCCCGTGGTGCAGAAAGCGAGGAAGACAGAGGAGGCAGAGGAAGGGAGGCTGAAAAAGAGATTGGGAGAGACGGAGATATATAAACCGGGAGGGTGTTAATAGATGTTAGCTTGTTGGAAACCAACATCACAGGAGTGCTGCTGAAAAGGTCCCGCGATACACTGTGCCACTGCAGTACAGCCCTACAGGGAAGGAGAGGAGGTGAGAAACTGGCCCGCAGGCTCGCTGACAGACTGACTGTCAGTTTGATATACCAACTAAATGATGGACTGGTTGTTAAGTTGATTGACTGACTTGCTGGCTGATTGGTTGTGTTACAGGCTGGCTACGTGACTGACTGAGGCAATTGCTGATTTGTTGAAGGCTTTTTACAAGGTACCTTCGTGATGGCAGAGCAGGAGAGGAGAGAGAGAGCAGATGGAGAGTTGAAGGGAGGCCTCTTAAATGTGTTTAAACTCTACAAAAAGGTTCGAAATTAGTTTCCAGGGTCCAAGGCCAAGAAACGTACTAAGCACATAATGGCTGTTAAATTGTTTCTTGTTAAATTTACTTTTTATTTGTTTCCATTAAAGACCACAATGTGCTTTATTACCAATGCTTCCTTGTTCCATCCTTTGGGGAAATAGCAGGATTTTATCCACCGAAATCCAGTAGAATCTAATTAAACTAAATCAAATCAAATTGAATTGTATTAAACTAAATCAAATAACATAGGGCAATGGAAAAAATGTGAAACAATTCATCAATTCGAATAAAAAAAGAAGAAGATTAAAATGGTTCAAGGCTGACGCTCTGGGGTTTTAATGCCATGCTGACATCTCTAAGTGTAAACTGAGCAGTATTGCCCCGTCACCTGGATAAGAAAGAGAGATTGATGGAGAGACTGAGAGAAATGACGAGGAGTGGCGAAGTAGGAGTGAGTAAGGGAAGAGGGGAGGGGGGGGGAGGGGGGGGAGGAGGGAAGGCCTTAAGCCGTGTGATAAGGCAACAATAAAGGAAAGGTTGTAAAAGGCTCCAAGACTCTAGCGTAGCAATATCAGCTACACACACACACACACACACACACACACACACACACACACACACACATACATTCTCCCTCTTTTTCTTTCAATCACACACACAAACACACACTGACAGCTGTATGAAAATTGATGTTGCAGTGTCCTTTACAGGCCATTAAATCTGAACAACGGCAATTGCTTACTTCTGTCTGACAAATGATGGCCAAATAGCACAGCTTCTCTGTCTGCCTCCCTGTCTGTCTGCCCACCTGTCTTAAGTCCTGCACTTCTGTTTTTTTTAAACAATATTCTTGACTCAAATTTGTTCCAATTCTGCCAGCGAGACAGTATCGGGGCCCTTCAGCACATCTTCAGCACATTGGACAATAAGCTGCTTCTATGAGGAGTTTCAAGTAGTGCTTCTTGTATTTAAAAAAGAAAGCTATGCTCTCTCTCTCTCTCTCACATTTTCTTTCCTTCGCGCTCCACTCATTCCTTATCTCATCTCCTTGAGAAGAAGGAGAACCCCTTCTCCTTCTTTTCCTCCAAGCAACTCATTTTTCTCAATTTTATTCCCTTTCTCTCCCCCTCTCCCCCTCTCCCTGCCCTCCTTATCACCATCTATCCCCTCACTGTCTGACCTCCCTCTCTTCCTCCACCACTCTCCATCTTTCTCTCCCTCTGTCCTTTTCTGTCCTTCCTCTCTCATCAACTTCCTCCACCTCACTCCTTCTCATTCTCCTCCTTGATTTTATTCGGCGTCTCTTTCTCCTCTCTCTCTGCCCTTTCGAGTCCTTTGATTAGGTTGTTGGCATTTTCATTGAGATGTCTATATGACCACTGAAATAACTCTCCTGTCACCGTCTCATCTGCCCTCTATCTATTTCTTCTCCTCTGTCTCTTCATTCTCCACTTTTTCTCACCAGCATTTCCTCCGCTCTTTACCAACCTTTATTTTCTCGCTCCATTCTATCCTCTTCCTGTGCTGCTCTCTTGCTTCCCTGCCAACATTCCTCTCAGTTTCTCCTCTCTCAGTATCTCTGACTGTCTCATCCTCCATCCTTTTCACAATTCTGCACCTCATCTTTGCTATCTTTACCCCCTCTTTCTTGTTTTTGTCCGCCGTTTCATTCTTTATGCCGTTCCACTCTCGTTTGCTCCTCTCTTTCCACGGCCGTTTCCGTAGATCGTTTGTCTAAATGTCAAATGGCCACATCAGCCACTGTTGGTATTATAAACAGCTTTCTGGTCGCTATCACAGAAAGAGAGACACAGGGAGAAAGAGCGAGGTAGGGCAAGTGTCTGGTTGTGGTGGTGGGGAGGGCCTTGGCTGACGCTGCAGTTTTCTTGTGTTTCTGGCAGCGAAGAGAACGAAGATGATGTCTGAAAATAGAGAGAACATGTTAAAAAATGATATGTAGGGTGGGTGAAAGAGGGAGAGAGTGTGTCTGCTTACAGAGAAGAATAATTGGATAAGAGGAGTGGAGAAAGAGAGGTGAGAGGAAAAAAAACGGGAGGAGAAGTAGAGAACTAAAGAGAAAGGGAGGGAGAGGGAGAGCCTTCATGTCTACACGACTCTAATCTGTTGATGGTCGAGGGGAAGCAGACAATAAGCCATTATCTCTCCAAGACTTAGCTTTAGCTGCAGCAGTACGGCACTGCATGCTGCTAGTGCCAAAGCAGCTTACAGCGCAGTTACGTACCCTGGATGCACCGACACCCATAGGGAAACAGGATGGCACATCAAGGCAGACTTTAAAGAAGGAAGATGATAAGATATGAACACACACAGTTTATTTATAACAATAAATCTAATATGACGATCCAACAGGATAGTGATCAATGCCAAGTGTAGAGTTATCAACTCTAATGAAGAAGAGAACTTCAGACATTTTATGCTGACTAACTCTACCAAGCTCACTACAAATGGACTTAAAGTAACTCACTAACAAAGCAACATTTAAGAGGACATGAAACATGAAGGGTTTGACACTAGTAGTGCCCAAATATATTAAAAAACATATTTTTTTTCAGTCAGGTATTTTCTACCTAGCAAGTAAGCCGTTATGTTGGACTGACATAATGCATATGTAAACCAACCATGGACTGTATATAAGAAGTGGATGTAGTCGTCATGATGTCACCCATTGGTTTATGGCATGCGGTTTTGAAGCCTCGAGTTCGTCATTTTGGCCATCGGCATCTTTGATTTTGGCTGTAGCCATCTTGTTTTTTTGCAACCACTGAACGGAAGTGACCATATTTGAACTGTGGAGGAGTGACGTAGCGACGCCGTACGGCTCTGGTAGCGGCAGCGACCTGTCAATCACAAGGTAGCCACGCCCTAAAGCTTACCCTGCTTTAATGTCTATTTAATCAAAATTGAACCATAATGTACAAAGTGAACATCATGCTGTTGAAGAAGACTTGAAACTAGCAATTGAGACCATAAGCTCATATTCACCTTGAGGTAATATATCACGCTAGAATTAGGGTCATTTTCTCATAGACTTCCATACAATCTGACCTTTTTTTGCAATAAGAAGAGTTGCCCCCTGATGGGCAGTAGAGAGAATGCAAGTGTAGGCACTTTCAGAACATGGAGGTTTCTGCTTGCTCTAACCTTAACCTAAGTGTTCTGCTGCCTCAAACACGTGCGAGAATCAAGGCTCGAAGTCTGCCGTCTGGTATCAAGGTCCTGCTGTTGGTATGGTCGCCACCCCGACCACCGGATGTGTATTCCTAGGACCAAGTTACAAGTCCATTCCATGTTGTCTTCTTATTTAAATTGCACAAACAAAATTGTTGAGTCTACAAGTGGTGTTTCGTCTGTCTGGGCTCCTCTCTTCATTCACTGAGTGTGTGAGTGTAGTCGAAGTACCTCAAAGTCACGTTTGCGTGCCCTCTCCCCCTAAACAGCGTCGTTTTGAAGCTGCTGTCTCTGGGCATTATACACGCCTCCTCTGCGAAAAAACACTTCCAAGACGACACAAGCGTAGCTTCCCAGTAGCCTGTAGCTGCACTTCTGGAGACACCATGCCTACTGCCAGAGACGGAGATGACAAACAACTCAACTTGAAATCCTCCTGCCTCCCTGAAGTCATCGGTGTGGCGTTATTTTTGCCATCAGTTATTAAAACAAGGAATGCGTCGTTGACAGAACTATGGTTTGTTGGCTTGTTACGCACGCCGCCTCAGGCAACATGACAAATATGGCAAGACATTTTCACAGGCATCATAACCAAATTGTCACTCAGGAAAGAAAAGTCTTTGAAGAGAAGATAATTGTTCACTGGAACAGATGTGTGATAAAGTTTTTGTAATCATGGGGCGTCTGCCCTGAGCAGCAGCGAGCCCCATGGAGTCCAGACACTGGTGGTGGTTAAGAATGATTCTGCTGAGACTGACTGCGATGAATGGGCTTCGATGGGGAGGTGGAAGGACGCGTGTAACAGCAGCATGAATGTACTACTAATCCTAACCCTAAGGCAGAAAGAGAATCTTATTTAAAAAGGAGGCAGCAGCAAGATGATAGGCTAACAATGTAGATGTGTCGCTGTGCTATTGGATTGATGAGAACAGCTGATACCAGGATTGACGGGCCCCAAACAATGACAGCAAGGACATCATGAGTGAGCATACGTGAGAGGAGTGAATAGCAGGACGCATGAGAAGAAAACTTCTCTTCCTGACTTCCTTCCAAAATACTACCAGAATCTGGGGACCTTTAGCAGCAGAGGAAACTCAAGCTGTAATATATTCCCAGGCTCTTGGTTAAGTTCTTTCGGTCTTGTATTCACTGTAGTTGCTGTTTAAAGGTGCTGAATTGGAAATTTAGAGCACATCTAATGCTTTCACACGGCTCTCAACAAGGCGGCGGCTGATCCGGCATCTCGCAGCTAACAGTGCTAACAGCGCTAACAGTGTTTACCTGAGTGTGAACTTGAGGTTGACGTCTGTCAGGACGGAGTATCGACTTTTATTGCTGTAACGCAGTTCAGTGTGGCGTCCGTAAGCTAGCCAGTGGAGCACACGCGGCCGGTCCGTCTATTAGACCTAAGAGCGGAGAAGCTCGGATTACAACACACCCAGAGGGACAGCGACTGCATTCATTACTTCACTATATTGCAAATAGTTGTATGTTGTTATATTAAGGCTTGCATGTCATACAGAGAACCTTCATTTCCAGTGTGGGGCTCTGATATCGGCCCTTTCTTCTGTAAGTGTGACTGCATAGTTGCGAGCATGCAAAGCAAAAGGGTATTTGGGGGAGGAATGGAACAGTTTAAGCTTCATAAAGGTAGCATTGCATTACAGAGATGTTCTTGATATTGTGTCCACCCTCTGAAGGATGCACTACAGTAATCAAGAAGGATAAATGTATCATAAATATACATGAAAAATCCACATTCACTTTCTAATCGTCTCTTTCAGGCTTTCTTCCTGGCGCTAGAAACAGGAGGAAGGCCAGATTTGACACCAATGCTGTTAAACAGCTGACGTCACTGCACTGACTAAGACAGAGAACAGAGAGAGGTGTCACATAGCAAGCCTGCTCCTCTTTTCTCATCCTCTCTACTCTCCTAATTTTGATTTTAGCAGGCATTTTGTGGCATACAGTAGCCTGCTGGCGTGGAGCTTTTTAGGGGGCATGAAGAGCTTTCTAAATGATGGCTAAATTTAACTAAATGACTTCCTCCACTCAGATCTGGTATAATGTTCTCCCCTGCTCCTCTCCTCTCTCTGGTTCTTTCACTCACTGCCTCATCCTTTTTAGCTGTTGTCCTTTTTCTCCTCCTTCCTCTTGCTCTGTCTCTCTGTTCTGAAGTTTGATTTCTATTTCTCAATCGCTCTCTTAACTACTCCCTCCCTCTCCTGCCCATTTACCTTTTTTTTTCATCTCATTCAGTCTACTGCTCCAACCTCTCCCTCCTCATCCTCTCGCTTCCTTTCTGCTAATGGTTTTGTTTTGTCTACTCTCTACTTAGGTCAGACGGTTCTTTTTCTGAACCTTTTCTCAGTCTGAAGTCTTAATAAGGGGGCTTTGGAGAAATTCTCTTTTAACGTATTGGATAAGTCAGCTGGCAGTTGTCTGTCTGATCGATCCACTTTGTCCCCGTTTCTGTCTGCAATAATGTGCCTTTGATTGGAAGCCGCGACTAATTAAAGGATAGATCTTTAACCTGAGAATTATAGTCAGAAAATTGGAAAAGGATAATTGCTTGTAGATCGGCATTCAATGGCGACTCAGCCGGCCAACCGGCCTGCCTCTGTTGTACTCTATTCATCCATGAACAACTTCTGTTCAGTGTAGCCTAATCACCTAATTTATATGTAGAAAGTATATCCCTCATTAGATTCGCATGTATATCATGTTGCCATATAATTGCTATAGTATAATGTTATATTCAAGCTGTAATTTATGTTACCTAATTTGCTTTATCCAATTATCGTATTTATGAGTTTGTGATTTATATATTCATACTAACATATTATACATGTCTTGATAGTATAATAATACATCAAAACTCTAATTTAGTTAAATATATATTATCTCATGGACCCTATGAGCCACAGAAACAAATTACAAATTATTCTATTGAACACATATTCCGTATTATGAATGACTATCATATGATATAATGATCTGTATGATATAATGTAATATCATATGATAAAATATTAAAGCTTTCTTATGAACCAGTGTGTTGCCTATCCTAACATCAGTGGAATACCACACACACATTAGAAATACATGTGTATTACCGAAGCTTATCAAGTGGAAGCCCACCAGGAGTAGCTGGCTAACAACATAACCCCACGGCACAACTTTTATTTCATCGAGTTGTTTCTGCAGCTTGTAGCCCGTCATACAGACAGTATTTATCAGCCGTTGCAGTTTTCAGTTTTGGGGTATGCAAGATGATCAAAAATTTATGTAAACTTAAATATAAGAAACTTTAACATGTCCACCATGTTTACATTTTGTATGTAATTGTTATTAATATTAATGGTAATAACCTTTGCGAAACAGAATAATGTGACCGATAACATGAATCTTTGTTTTTTTTTTTAAAGAAAAAAGTAGTTAAAAGGAAGAAAAAAAAGCCCATCTCACCATATGAGTCAAAGTAACTATTACATTTTGGGAAATACTCCATTTGCTTACTTGCCCAGAGTTGGATGAGATCGATACCACTCTTATTATATCTGTACGCTACCTACGTATTGAGCTGGAGCCAAGGAACGATTAGCATAAAGACTGTAAGCAGTGTGAACAGCTAGCTACCTGCACCTCGAAATTTCACTAATTAGCATGGTGTTGGTATAACCCATACATGAACAGAAAACTATTAACGAGAAGTTGTGGCTGTCTTTTCAGACCTTTTTTTCATTTTGAACATTACTAAACCAGCAAATATGATTGATTATTATATAAAATGACCTCTGCATATTGAATCGCCACAGTGCTTCACACACCAAGAAGAATTCAGGTCCATTTTTTGCGCCGGTGAGAAAGTGTATCTGGTTCCGATGTTAAAAGCTTCCAGATCGCCTCAACAACTCGGCTGTGCTTTTCCATGTTGGAAAAAGACGAGTGAAAAATAGTTTTATAAAATGAATGGAGATTCCAAAGATTCTGCATTTACTGGTGTATAACAGAAGCTGATTTGTGCATCAGTTACATAGTTACATGCTGTAAGCCACACTGCCTCAAAAGGGAATCAATCTGCAAATTCCGGCTCAGCAGGGTATTTTGTATTTCCACAGTCTGCTCTGTCAACATGACTGATATTTTAATCAGAGTATTATTTATGGTTGAATGTGGAAACCATTGATATTAATTCATCTTTTCTAGAATGTCATGCAAAATGTATCATCTGCTGTGTTTTTTTTTATTGAAGCACTGCACAAAAAGTTTTGGATACCATTAGTAATCACTGTTTATGATGACTGCGATTAGTCATCTTTCTTGCCAATTGAAAATTGTGAATTACATGGTGCAGTAAAATATTGTCTTTGTGGTGCAATCCTGTAATTTACTTAAAGTAAGACGAACCAGAGAAAAAGCGATTGTAATAATTTGCTTTATATATAATGTCTGCATGACTGCTACTTGAGATTAAATTATGTTGCAAATATGAGAAACTTTACGAGTAATTCTCTTCAAAAAGCAGCTGTAACTTCTGTTCTCACAATCAAAACATTTGCTAATTTGTCATTGCCACGAGTCTCCAGTGTATCCGAAAAAATGCACTTTACAAAGTCAGCAAAGTCTTTTGTGTCCGCCTGGAACCTTTGTTGCATGCCAATTCTTCTCTCCTCTTAAACCTAATGTCCCGCACCATAAACCTAAACCTATCAGCTTTAATGAACCCAAAGCAAACCGCACCTCAAAAATACTGTGAAACCAAAAGGGTCTTAGTGACAATATTAAATCAAAACCCACTCTGTGTGGAAAACAACCCTGAACCCGTTAAATCAGAGTAACCAACAATGATCTCATCAAGGCTAGTAGCAATAGTCATCCTTTTACATGAAAGCCACATTGCTGTTATGGTTTTGCATGAAAATCCCTCACAGAGATCTTCAGTCACCTCTTGAATCATTCATTATCTATGGTGATGTAAATCAGCATCACCGTCCTTTGAAACCTGTCACGTCTGGGCCAAGGTGATGAAGCAGCACTGGGAGACATAACAGGTTTGTCCACATGGCTCACATTCTTAATAGTTTATGAGCATGCTTCATAATGCAGGCAAAGCAAGACATACCAGCATTGACATAAGTCAGAGAGTCTGCTGACTGCAAGGCTCGCAGAACAAAACCGTTGACTCTGGTCTTAATCTTTTTTCCTCTTCTTTCTTCCACTCCACCAACATATTACAACATGACAGGACTCAAAGCCGTCTGGCCAGCTGCCCTATTACTCAAGAGTACAACTGTCAACATTCATCTGCTGCATTTTCTCCTCCTCCCCATTCCTTTCTACCTCATCTTCTGAGCAGCAATGATATCATTGAGATTGACCTCTGTTACCGTCTTCTCCCTGACGATTAATGTTCAACATATCCAAAACACCAGTGACGTGAACACACATGCACCACTAGCCATGATGTCGCTCATGACAGCTGTAAGCTGGGAAATCCATATCACCAGTGACATCATATACAATTATACATCTGGCAGGTTCATACAGCGCTTGGAACATAGACCGCCATTGATCTTGGTGTTCTCTGCTAAGCATGTTGGACACTGAGAGAACTGACTCACTGGATATTCTCTCTTTTTTCTGACCATTTTCTGTAAAACCAAGTGATGGTTGTTCATGAAAATCCAAGTTGATCTACATGCCTAAATCCATTGAGTGGATGCCATGTTTCAAAATATATTATAGATATTATATAGCAGTTGAACAGGCTTACCTGATCTAGCTAGCTATGAAATCCATGCTACAGCTTTGTTCCACACCATTATTTCAATGGATTGAACGCCAATCAGTTGTTTCTTGCTTATTAAAACATGTCACCTTTAGAAATCTTTCCCTGTTGATGTATAAAAAAGCAGTTAGGCTCCGTCTATCTGAGCTCAGCAGCCTGTTACACTAGAGAGACGACGTCTGGGGACATGTGCTGTGCACTACAATACTTCTTATCAATACAGCACCATAGAAATGTATTGAAAATCATATCTTTGGGATTTTTTAAAACCCTGGTCCACTGTAATACCTTAATACCGCCCCAGCCTAGTTGAATAAATGTTGAGTTAACACTTCTATTCATTCTATAACACCTCGACAGAATGGGCTAAAACGCTCACACTTTATCTTCAACTCAACTGACAAGGTATGTAAGTAGCTACGTGGTGAGCTAATGTAGCATACGGGTACGATAAGCATGAGTGACACAATGGTCGTCAATGGCGAGTAAATGAGCGTGAAGTCAAACCTCAGCAGATTCGAACCACCACCGCCGCACGGCTGTCTGCTGAACCGCAGAATGAACGGGGAGAGATGTTCTGATGCTGCCTACCCTTCAATCTGCTACAGTACTGACTTAACTGACAAACTGGAGCTGCTTAGTTACCTCGCTATTAGCGAGGTGGCGAGGTGACGCCAGCTACTTGTCTCTCATTCTGCGCTGCTTGCCACAGTGTTGAGAGTCGGTGATCAGCTGGACAAACTATTCGATGACACCCTAATTTTACCTAAGCATCTTCTTTTAGACTGCTGCAGCCACTCCCTGGGCTTTAACAGTCACAGTAAAGTGAAACCTTTCATTTTCTTCTCATCTCATAAATTCAGGAGTCTGTTGTATCCGTAGTTCTGATGACAGAAGATGCTGTAACCTCTTGTCTGCCTGACCGAGAACTTACATTTAGCTCGGTTCAAACTGTTTAATGTTCCTTCCGACGATCTCGCGCCTTTACAGGAACGTAGAATTTTCCATCCAGGATGCTATATGTGGACGTGGTGTGATAGTTATGCCGCTGACGTTTTCTGTCATGGTTATCTTGCCAGCCTACATCTCCAGGGCCCACGCATAACAGCATCAGTAATTGTTTTTAACAAATGTACAGCTCCACATCTTTAGAAATTGAGGGTATTGCCTGGTTTGTAATTGATAGCATTACCAAAGTAATATAAGATGCCGTGGATATTACAGTGGGCATTCAATAGGGAGAGGTGCTATCTGTCTTGTGTTGTCCTAAAGTGACAAGGTCATATATTTTCATCTTCTCTTCTTTTCCCTGCTCTCCTCACAGCCAACATGTCAGTGATTTACTGACTCTACACACATTCGTTCAGTGACATTAATTCCCAAAAGTGACAAGCAACAAATCAAGCCTCTTTTCAGGTGTATCTAAGAAAATGTAATTGAATGTGTGCTGACTTGATTAATATGCATATTAACATATAATGGCCTCAAAGCAACTCTTTGAAAAAGCAAGTACAGCTTTGAATGGTAAAACGTCTTGTTTGTGAATGGAATGTAACTGTGGCAACACACAGGATGATATTTCACAGCCAGGAGGGAGAGCTCTGCTACCTTGGACCATGATTAGAATTCAAATTTAAGTTGGCTTCTAATATTCCTGAGTGAAGTGATTATGGAGGTGATTCAATCATGAGATTGCATTATTGTGCTTAATTAAGTGCATTACTTTACTGATTTCAATTTTCAACAAAAAAAGTGGATTACATCTCACCTATTCCTCTTTATTTTAACAAGAGGACAGTTATCCTATCATGGAAGGTGACTGTGACAGTGATGTTTTTCTGCAGTATCCTCTGCAGCACCAGGGTGCTCATACAGTTGGCAAGACTGTGATTTTGCTAACCTACTTCTGGTGAATCCTTGCATCATAAGATTAGTGATCTGATTTCATGCTCCTCTCCTCTCCTGGCTTTTTTCTTTCCTCTCTAGCAAATGCTAAATTATGTATTGTGATATTGCTTGTTGATGCAGAGCTCAACACATGGGCAGACGATAACACTAATACAGCTATGACATAGATTCAAATTCACTGCTCTATGGTGATAGTCGAAGGACTATCTTCTGTGTATGCATGTGTATTATTCATTGCTGTCTACCACAACTTTCTCACAACTTTCTGAGATATAGTCTATTAAAAAGAGGATGCTCAGACGTGCCACGGGCTCTGACCTGGAAGAGCGTAGCTTTTGATACGTACAGTATGTGGAGTGTCTTGTCTCATGACTGTACCAGTGACTGGTGCAACCACAGTTTTGATGCCCTATTCCATAATTCAGCTAGTCACTTACATTTGATATATACAGAGATTGATGCAAGATTTTGACTTCTGCTGAGCACTGAAATCCTTTTTGCAGCTGTCGTACTGCATCGTAACTCAAAATAGAGATCAGTCAGTGTTAGCAAACATTCATGATTAAACAAACCTTTTACATCTTCCTCTTACATAACCACCACATTTAGCTGCCATGTTTAGCTTTGTAACAGGAACTCTGTCAAACATTTTGCGATTGAAAATTTCTGTAATGCATTATATTTGTGTATAAAACAAGCCACACAGTGTAGTGATAGTGTACTATAAAGGGATGCAGCCGATGCTATTTCCTGGGCTTTGGGTATCAGCCGATACCAGTGTTTGATTAATAAGGTGTCTGCCTCAGTGTGTTGAAGGGACTGCAATCATTCTTTTGTGTGTAAGGCAACGTCAGGCTTGACTTAAATGCTTTCCGAACTTTGTAAAACAAAATGTAACAATTAAACATAGATATAAATGTACTTCATTGTTATTTATTATTACAATAATTAATTGTACACCAGCCACTTGGTAAAAAATCATCAAAATTAACTGGAGTTACAATTTGAGTGTAAACCTTGTTAATGCATCAACAAATTAGTCAAAACTTAACCAGGAATCAGAATTCCAATATATAATGCATCTAGCATATAAAGATGGAATTAAATTGAATAGATCGAACCCATTGTCAGCAATACCCGTTCAGTACATCAGTAGTAACACAATGTTACTACTAAAGAAATGTGCGATGACATACTGTAGCTGTCTTTGGGTTGATGCACAGATGAGCAATTGAAACAGACAAGCATGCGTTTGTGAGTTGTAGCCTCGTCCTGAATGATAAAATGTCTGAAGAGGTTGTGTTTGCTCCAAGGACGCTGGATGATCAAAGGCCTTTTTAATGCTATGAACTTTAGCTCACATCGTCATTCTTCTGACTCGCCTAAACAGGCCTGAAATAAGTCAGCCTCGTGCTGCAGGAACGAAGGACGTGGGTACATTTAGCAAACAGTTTGGAGAAGACATACAATATTGTAATAAACTGCCACTCTGTGGGCCATGTTTGATTTGTTTAAGCTTTCCCAAAGCCTGCTGGCACACAAATCACAAATCTGTTATTTATCTGGCATTAGATACTATTGAAATGTATAAAGCCTTTGTTGACTGTGTCTGCAATAGAGAAAAACACCTTCAAAAACAACTCTTCATTACATGCTTGGTTAGGTTGTGTAAAGAAATACACAAGAAGCCATCTTACATGAGAATCCGGTATGTGAAAGGCATTGTACAAATTAAGAGCTGGTCCTTTTTGAATATGCAACTTTAATCACAAATCATTAGCATTTTCCAACCAGCTCAGGGGGTCATGAGTGTCAAGTTAGAGTAGGGTATTAGAGAAACAACACTCTGCCTCCACTCTGACCACTAGCTCTTTCCCTTCAGTGGAAGATGGAGGGACTGAGAGGAGATTGAACCAATATAAAAACTAATTTCTTCCTGTACCCGATACCATTTTTAATGCCAGGAAGTAATACTCATGGGTGCTGGCGGTGTGCAGTAAGTCGCCACAGTACTTTTTAAATGTAAAAGCTTTTATAGACGTGCTGTACACTTGGTTGCAGTTGTGTGATGTCCTGAATCAGCAACTTTGTTGTCTGTTGTTTTTTTGAGTGCTTTGTTGTGATGATTTTCTCTTTTCAATTCTTTCAATACCATTAAAGTGTCGTCTAAGACGAGGTTTTTCTTTTTAAAAAAGATAAAAAATCGTTGGCTAGTAAGCAACAAGCACAAAGCAGGACTGAGGAGCAACAAGACTATTAAAGAGGAGTGAAGGGCTGTTGAGATTCTGAGTGTGTGTGTGTGTGTGTGTGTGTGTGTGCGTGAATGGTCAGCGGGGGCATGTAAAAGATTAGGAGAAGCAAATGTCTTTCAGTGTTGTAGTGACTTTGTCAGAATCACAACAACCTACAAATCAATGACCAAAAATAAGAGGCATACAAAAAGAGAGCAAGACAAGAACAGACCACCTGAGAGAGAAAAGAGAGAAAGAAAGACGGAGTCTCGGTATATTAATGAAATTGTCAGAAATATGACTCAGGAACACTAAGAAACAACATGGAGGAATACAAAATTAAAAAAACCCAACCTCTGAGGACTCCTATTCCATCTCAGGCAGCAGCTGAGGAAATATTACCGGAAATGTGAATGTGACATAAGATAGTTATTCTTAAACACACCCATCAGCATACTGTATTGGCAGAAATCCTAGCATCCCTATACTGCAGTTTGGTAAAGGTTTCTGAAATAGCTCTAATGGCTACTTAATCCTTAATGTGACCATGAGAACATGTGAGACCTCTCCCTTTACCTCCAGCATTGTTCTACTGCTATCTCTGTTGTGTTAGGATACATGTGTGTTTGTCCATCTCTGTACGTCAGCTCTGCAGGTAATTGCTGTGTTGCATCTTCTCTTAACAGAATGGCATTTTCCCTAATGGTTTTTTTCATCATGGGGTGGAAATAGCGGGCATTTAGCCAGCACTTTACTATATGTCTCAACCCATTAACTAGCAGCTTAGATAGATCACAGCATACCTCAATTTGTAGGCGCCTCAACCCATTGCCTGGCAACATAACACATTAGACAGCTTAGCTCACTTATGTGTCTGAATTTATTAACCGGTCTCTTACTACATAGAGAAGTATTTGGTATCTGCTTGTCTTGTTCTGTATTTGCTTCAAGTAGTCTCATTTAGGCAATGAAGGAAGAGAGAGGATTTCACTCTGTCTTTATCGAACTTACTTTGTCTTTAAGTTCATTACTGATCGGCCCATAATTATAATGTATTATCACTGTCTGTCTGTGTGGCTCACAGACAGATGGTTTTACAGAGAGGAGGTTCTTACCCAGAGCTGACTTGTGGTATAGACGATATAGGCAAATGCTACGGGCAAGTTAAAAAAAATATCTCTCGATATAAATAACTTTTACTTTTTTGTTTCTACAATAAAAACAATCTCAAAGTCATAAAGCTTGCCAGTTTCTAAATATGAGAAGCTGGTACCTGTATGTTTTGGACAAGGCTACTCTTTACTACCATTTAAATAGAGAGAGTTAAAGTTGGGCATTGCAAATATTTCACTTTCAGTGAAGGGCTGTAGGCTGACGTAAAGGAGAGTGCTGCAACACGGCTGCATTTTATCCACTTGTGAGTGGCTTAGAGACCGCTGGTTTCCAGGGTGCATGCTTGTCAACTACATAACTTATTCGGAGTAAAAGAAATCCCAAGCATGTTGAACATCACATATTAATTTGGAGTCTTTCCCGATTAATGGTAATTACTGGGCGTTTTCATACATTTCCAAAAGACAATTATTTATTCTCACAAAGAATTACTTCAACAAAACGATACTCAAAGTATTTTGGATCAACATGAGGTATTTTTCGTTGAGAAGCCCAAATATGTAGCCACACAATTGTCTCTAGTGCATCTGTCGGCTCTATATAACACATCATTGCGTAGTTTGATGTCAGTGTCTGCAACTTTGCTACTCAGCCAAGGCCAACCATGCTCTGAGTAAACACATTTTTTTGGTACAAGGCTCCGAATGTTAATACGTATCATTTTGGTTCTTTTAGTATTATCCACCTTCCAACCAAATAATAACTAGCACGGTCACTGTTCAAACATAAACATAAACATAAGCTAAGAAAAAATGCAGCTGAATAAACTGAGCTGACGTCCCCAGTGAGGACATACATTTCTCGGGAATATCTCATACTTTCAAGATGAAACAAAATACATCATTTGTTTAGGGAGAGCACATGAGAGGGCATGAAAGTAAGAGAGAGAGAAAAAGAAGAGAGACCAGGCCAAGGGTGTATTGGAATAAAAGAATGAGAGGAAAAGGAGGAATGGAATAATAACAACAGTCAAATTTGAAGACTAATACAATTTATGTAGTTTACTGCCGTAACATGTAAAAAACCCAGAAAGTTACAATAACTTAGAGCGAACAGAAAAAATGACAGAAATCAAAAGTCAGTTTATAAGCCTCATCAGAAATTGAAAGATCGACATTACCGGCAGGGAAGCAACTGACTATCATATATATCTATATATATATATATATCTAT
>NW_022280036.1:6050275-6067483 GCF_004355925.1 Anarrhichthys ocellatus
TCTAAATCAATTTGAAGGAACACACACACATACGCACACAGGCACACGCACATACTAATCACCTTATCACTCGCACTGCACCGGCCAAGTACTTAGTTCTGTGTGAGTGAGTAAAAGAACACGCGGCTCTTAAATGTGGCGTTCATTGTATCCTGGAGAACTGGAGAGGGGAGGAGATAGAAATAGTAGATGTGGGTGATGATCAGATCAGGTAGCAGAGGGACAGTGAAAGGACACGATTAAAGGAGGAGAAATTCAAGAATAGGAGACAAGGTGTTCTTCTTTGCAATATGGTCAAGGCCGCTTACATTCAAAACGCAATGAATAAAAATCCTGTGAGCATTCAAATTTAAAGCAGAAAGAAATTGTAGGTCCACAAGGCCTCTCCTGGCACTTGAAGGGGAAAGCCAGCTGCTCATTGCAAGCAGAAATCTTTCTTTATGTCTCGTGCTATCAGTATTTACTGTTGCACATCTGTCCATAGCTCAGAGACCCAAACAAGTAAAAGATTCATCTATTAACTTCCCATACTTGCTTTTTGCAGCTCAGGGTCAAGCTTGGGGAATGGTGTATATTCCCACATGCACACAGCCAATACATTGGCACTCACACAGCAGCTATAGGAAATGTACAGTAAGTGCTAAAAATTGGCAATCTGTGCAATGTTATTTGATAGAATACAACCAAATAGAGCACAAACTACATGCTGAGATTGTACCCTAGACTTTAATCATGTGGAACAAGAGAAATAACCGCAGAGTGTTTGCTTTGAAAATGACTTTTGTGTTACTCAAAAAAAATTGAAAGCTGATGAAGAGCACTGTAAATGCATTTTCTATATGTAAGATTACAATGATTGTTATGTTTGTCTTCCACTCTTTCTGCATATCTGAATACATCTTTTGTAATATTTCTTGCTTTTCTTTAAAACAAAACAAGCATGTACAGTTTGACAAATGTCTGCATGCACATACAATTATGCTAACACCTCTATTCAGTATGTGGTGTATTTCTTTATAGCACACAGAGAATACTATAATGGTTGTGTTTGCGTATATTAAATGATATGGTAATTCATTATGGTATGGAGCACTTTGTGTGACCATGCTTACCATTATGAAAACACTTTCCTTGATACGAGTGCGTGTCCAATTTAAGACACAGCTGGGCGCATACAAAAAGTTGGATGTCCTACTTCAGTGTTCACATGCTGAACATATCCTTTGATTAAATATAGTATACTATCATTCTGAGTTTTAAAAGTGATGAAATGTAAATGTAGTTTGTGAGATACAGCTTTGTCAGTAAACAAGAGGCAATGTTTTCTCTTTTCACAGAGGATACAATGATGTGCTCTAAAACTGTCACCTGTAATGAATCCAAGCTCATCGTGATAAACAGCGTCAAGGGGCCTGAGAGTATGGGGCTGCTGTATCCGTGTAAATCACATCAGAGCAGGCGAATACTAATACGGGATGGTATATCTGTAGTCGTCAGGCAGCTCGCTGTTTCAAGTCAGACGTTAGTCATTTCTGTATCCTAATTTAAACCGTAAGCTTCCTGCTGAATTCAGGTTTTGTCATTCAAAAGATTTGTAGCACAGATATTAAAATTGATGATTATTTATTTTGTTATAAATTCGTTTTTCCATGAAGATGAAAAGAAGTGAGAGAAAGTGTCTGTGTGTGTGTTTTCTTGCGCATGCATGTCGGTGATTTGTGTAAATGCACAGTATGTTTGTGAATAAGAAAATTTGCGATTTGTGTGATGGCACATTCCAAAAAATAGCTTTTTTGATATAAGCTAAAAACTTTTATCTGACAAGTGACCTCTTGTGGTGGTGCATATAATGACTGAGAGACGTTAAAGCTCTGCAAAACCTCAGAGTGTCTGACTTTGAAAGTAGAGATCATAACACAACAGACGATGTTGCTCTGCATACGTATGTGTGACTATGATGATGGTCCAACCAGTATCAGCAGGTGAAGACATTCAGAGTCTCGTACGACTACCTCATTCACTTAGTAGGGCCGACAATGAATATTCTAAATTTAAATATGTATTTGAATAGTTAAAAAAAAGCAGATATTCCAATATGAAAATGAATATTTGATTGCGAATAAAGCCCAGCACTACTGCTACTGAGTGCAGGAGTCAAACAGCATCACTTTCATTAATTAAAAATGAAATGTAAAGTTCTAGTGGAGATCCCCACAGGAAGGGAGCCTTAAGCGTTCTGTCATCCAATCCACGCTGACCCCGTCTTCGGTAAACGTCTCGCCCGTCTGTCAGCAGCAGCTCCTGGGGAGCCGAGTGGTCAGCGGCTCGCTAACCTGCCTTCACCCGGCTGACTGACAGCAGACATTTACTGAACCAAAAATAGTTTTCACGTCAGCTCCATGGGAAGAAATCAACAGCGTTAGTAGGCCTGTGTATTGATTTATTGATTTTCATTTCCCCGCCCATCGTAGCGAGTGAGAGGAATCTACCTGTAGTGAAACAGGTGAGCTCACATACAGACTGGGAGCCGACACAGCGGAATATTTGTGTGATTTAAACAGCTTGCTATGCAGATTACACTTCACCAAAAGCACCAACTAAAGTCAACTAAATATGATCATAATCAAAGTGTGATGAAATTAATTATATATCGAGATATCGTGATACACAATTATGTCGTCTAAATTGATAATAATAAGATCATACTTAATCAAATTTCTCAGAAAATTAGTTAAATTAAACTATGTCTTTATCCGATTACTCTGTTTATGTGCATGCATGTAGAGAGACACTGTATAGCGGAAATATTTATTTTTAATATATTTATTGAATAATATTTATCTATAATTTCACTTAAAACTGTTTTAATTTGACACTAAAGTTCTAATTTGAAGACATTTCTAAGTACTATCCATTTGTCAAGTATTCAATTCACTCAGGAGTAAACTAAATGAGGCTTTAACATGTGGTTATTTCATAAAGACTGTTCATATTGAACTGCCAGAAAACTTGTTACATTGTGGTGTATATTGTTAACATGATATTAAATGAGCTATGTCTCAAACAGAAACATAAAGATCCTCTTCTGGAATAATTTAAACCTATACAATGATGCTCGCAACATGTAGAACATTTCTTTTTGATGTGAGATGTTACAGCTCGTCATGGGTTTGAATATCTCAAAGAAAGGTGAGAGGTCAGAGTCAGGAGAGGGGAGGATGTAGGGAAGGGCACAGGAAAGGAATAGAGGAGATGGCAGTGAAGGAGGGAATAAAAGACAAAGCAAGCTGCAGCAGGAGAGAAGGGTAAAGGAGAGAGAAGCTGAGGGTTGCAATGACAATCAAGACTCAATTTACCCTTATGTTGCGTTTACAGTGTATCTACCTGCTCATACCTTCAACCCTGTTGACTTTTCAGATTGAGATTTTACACCCAAAGCATCGTTAAAATTTCTCACAGTATACAAGTAATCAGACCGACTGTTCCACCGACAACATTTACATAAATACTCAGCTCATTGACTAGAGATTATGTACCAATACAGGAAAATAAAGCCCAAAGCAGCAACCCTCTATAACACCTCACCTCTGTCTATAACACAACTCTCAGCTTTATAGTGTCCGTCTCAACCGTACTCCACTCTTTGCACACCGCTATAGAACCAGAATCAGCTTTATTAGCCAAGTATACATGCACATAGAAGAAAACGTTTTTTTTTTTTTTCATCTCTCTGAATGTACTTACACAGGAATATAAATAACAGCTAGGAACAAGGACAACAAAGCTGGACAGATGAAGGTAAAGAATAGACAGGACTGTTATGTACACAAGGGGGGAACAAATTGGTGCAGATATAAATAGTGTATACATATATATTGAAAAGCACCAATGACCATCAAAATAAAAAAACAATACAACTTATTTCTACAAGTGAAGTGGTCTGCAAGCTGTAAACAATGTAAATAGTGCATACTCTCACTGAACCTCATTTATTATTTTGTTTATAGACTCCATAAATGTGCACACTTTGCTAAAGTATATGTTATCCTTTGTTTATATTTTACATTTAAGTTGTAGTAGTTTGGTATGCTTATAGTCTATTTTAATATATTCTCTATATTGTGTATTCTGTAGACATTTATAGTGTTGATATGCACATTTACTGTGTATAATGTTATTATTTTCAAATTTAGGATCAATAAAGTACATCTACCCATCCATCTATTTTACATTAAACTTCTCCATTTTCCTAAACATGCCATATGTTTTAAAAAGGATTCCTGAAATGTCATGCAGCCAGTGGTTTCATGCGGTTAATGCGGTTGGAATCAGGAACTTAAAAAAAAATCTCTCCTCAAAGGTAATTCAACAATGCTTAAAAGGCCGGTTAGTCCTCTGCCACAATTGCACTCTCCAGAAGACAACAATCAGTAGTTGATGGTATGAAAATGTATAATGTGAAATTGGTCTTTTCTAGTCTTTCTTGAGTGTCCTGAAGTGCATTCGACGTACAGTCAAAATAACAAACAGTCCCTGCTCCAGCTGCATCAACAATGTTACATTGGCAAAAAAAAATGAAACACGATTGCTATATTGTCCAATGTGTGATGGATTACCAATCTCACAAGTCTGAAGTCTCTGTACAGTAAGCTGACTGAGATGAACTGAAAGCTAAAAACGTTTCACTCTAAAACACAGTGTACATGTTGGAATGGAAATACTCAAGTAAACTACAACAACCTCATAATTGAACTTTAGTTCAGTACTTGAGTAAATGTAATTACTTTCTACAACTGTATACATCTAAAATATCCTTTATATGAGGTTGTTTTGAAGGTCATAGATTGCCCACTTTTAAACACAAAAGTGCTACATCCCCGTTGCACTGCTGACTGTTAAGATGGTCTGTCCAGATAGAGGATAGGGTGTGTGAATGTGTGTCTGATCTGGCTGAGTAGAGAGAGAGAGAGTGTGTGCGAGAAAAGAAGGATGAATGGAGGGAGTGGTGCAGATAATAGGTGACTATCTGGAGGTGAGAGACAGAGAGGTGGAGAGGGAAGTGAAAGAGGAGAGATGGATGGACTGGAGCAGCGGGATGAGTGTAGATAATGGCTCGACATAATATCTGGCAGAGGGACAGAGAGGGACGAAGAAGGGAGAGACAACAAGTAAAGTGCGGTAAACACGCATGGCGGGAAGGACGGATAGAAAGGTTGGAGGGACATGGGAAGAGGAATGAGTGCAGATAATGGTCTCAGATCTCATGTCTGGAAGGAGGAGAGACGGACTGGAAGGTATGGTGATGCATGCAGGAGTGGAGCAATAGAGTATAGATAATGGGCTCCATCTAATGTCTGGAGGGAAGAGAGGTTACAGAGATATCCAGGGATGGAGAGACGGACGGACAGGAGTGTGGGACAGCCCTAGCTTCATACCTGTGTGCCATGTGGCTTGAACACTAAGTGATCGTGAATGTGTATCTGTTAAGTGGTATGTGGGTAGTCTGTGTGTTGTGTATCATGTAGTGACCTATTGGATGTGAATACTGTCGACCATGTGACCCTGTACTGTGACGCTGGGAGCTCTCCATCAGTGTCACCGAGACAGATTCCGGCACATGTCCTGTCCGTGACTGATTCCTGTGAGTGTACTGTATGCACTGTGGGTAATGGGCTTGAGCTGATGTCTGCAGGAGAGGAGAGGAGAGGAGACAGGAAGAGATGGATGTGTTGATTGAGAGGACTGGAGGGATGAGTTTAAAATATGGTTAGATGTAATGTCTGGAGACAGAGAGGAGGGGAGAGACAGAAGGGGATACAGGAATGGAAGGAATGGAAGAGCTGGGCATAAATGATGAGATAGGTCTAATGTGTGGAGGAGTGGCGAGAGGACACGGGGGGGGGGGGATGAATTTGATGGAGAGGAGAGAGTGAAAGGGAGAGATGGATAGATGGACAGTGGAGGGATGAGTGCAGATAATGGCTAAACCTAATGTCTGGAGGGCAGACATCCATCTGACTGACCGCATTATAGTCCAGCTCACTTTCTACAGGCTAATTACTGGAACACAGGGTTGTCTGTCTTTCTCCCTCTGTGGCTTTGTCCTCCTCTCTATTTCAGAACTACGGGTGATTTTAGGGCTTATGGGGGGGGGAGGGTGCCCATGCTGATGGCACAAATCTCTGCTCAGCTCGTAGATCAGCTCACCTGCCCTCTTTTCCCCTGGTAAGCACACATCCTCTCTCCCCTAAGGGATGGTTTTCTAAAGAAAACACAGTTTGTTACCTGCCCACCTCTGCGCTCATTTGCCTTATTTTTCTCTTCACTGCCACCTTGTCAACTATCTGTTTTCAGAGCTAATCCAGCGAGGAGAACAGAAATCTACCTGTCGACTACTCTGTTTGTTAGTGGCATTGTTGGTGCTTACACCTCTTGTTTCAGTATATCTTTCAGGGAGTGAATACATTGGTAAACAACAAGCTACATCTGTGCAATATCTATTTGTACCCTCCTGCATTCATTTTAAGTAAACTTTGACCAAATTTGGCTAACTTGTTCCAAATAGAGGTTGTGGGGAAAAATACGTGTCGAAAACAACAAACTTGTCAACCAGCTTTCCTGTTAGCTTTTGCGTTTAATAAAAGCAAGTACTGAAATAAAGGAAATGCCAGCATAAAGTACTTTTATAGGGTGCACTGCAGTGAGAGCACCTTCAGTGAGCCTTGGCATAAATTCTACTAGTGTCTGGATTTTATGGGGGACCATGGATACAGCACGACTCTTTCACAAGAACTCCCATTATTCAGAGTTTTGATGGTGGAAAAATCATGTCTCTGGCAGCGCTGTATCTCCCGCTGTTTTTAGTTAGATTGAGATTTAGTCTCTGGGAGTGCTTCGGGATTCGGTTTACATCGTTTTAAAGCTTATCAAACCCATTTCCCTGTGGAGGCAGCTATTATCTTCCTGGAAAACTGAACGCATTCACTCGCTTTGACAGCACTTAACGTCCCATCAAAGACGTCCACTGTAGCAGAACCGTGGCAGGAAAACGCATCCCGCATCAGATAGTGGCTGCGGTAAACACCTGTCTGCTTGTTGAGCACAATGCGAATGATGACACGTCTGACCATATTATTTTCTTTGCACAGTAAGCCACTTTATTACCTACATTGTTTTGCACTACTGGTAATAGTACATTTTAGGCATAATGGGGCGATTATGCACTGAACATCTCCTTCTGTGAGATACTATATGCTTTGAATAGTCTTTTGCAGTTGATTGATCCACCTCTGTGTGATTGTTTCAGTCAAACAATACACAAATGCACAGTTCTGGTGGTTGAATAGAATACGCATTTGTCCATCCGTTCCCTAAATTGACTCAGTTTATGTACGATTTTTTGAGTGACGTACTATCAAGCATCCCAGAAGTTGACATCTCTTTTTTCAGCATTTAAACTCTACTGTGCAAACATCACAGAATTGTAAGTGATGAATGACACATGGGTTTCAAACTTGTTCCTGCTGCAGCTTTGCATCAGCAAATGTACGATTATAAGTCTTGTTGTTAGTTGCCCCACAAAACTAGTTCATTATGGAATTTTCACAATCAATTCTTCTGTTATCAAGTTTTAAGGTCGTACTTAAAACTCTGTATTGAACTGGAACAAAAGGTCACAGTCACTAATATTCGCAAGAGTCAAAACCACTTTATTAACTCACAGATCAATTTCAGCTAATCATTCTACCAATCAATCATGCCCCTTTGGGATTTGGAACAGTCCTTGTGACTGTGTGTCTGTTTGTTTCCTGCTGGTTTAAAATGATCCGTTGAATAACAATACAAAGAATTTAATTTGGAGGACTCTAGGAGTATGTGTCCTATGGCCTACAGTGTTTGTGTGTGTGTGTGTGTGCTGTTTATAGGTTGCAAAGACAAAGGGCAAAAGTGTGGGTGTGTGTCAGTGTGAATCCATGTACACTATGTACTATGTGCGCTTATTCCAGATGTCTCAATAACGAGAGAGTGCACGTAGAATAATGCTTACATTACTTGCATCATACATTCATCAGAAATCAACATGTTTTCCCGTGTCTTGTGTTAGAGTTAGCTGACATCAAGATTAAGACTTCAGCCATTGCCTTAATACAACGTCAATTAAATACAAACATATGTGCGTGTTAGAGTGTGTGTGTGTGTGTGTTTGACTCGAGAAATGATATTTAGGCTTGGGTAATTATTTTGTGTCAGGTAGCTACAATAAGGCCTACCACTCCCTTGCTGTGTGTGTGTGTGTGTGTGTGTGTGTGTGTGTGTGTGTGTGTGTGTTTAAGAGTGAGATATAATTAAATCTAGCTCCATGTTTCTACCTGTGTGTGTGAGTGTGTGTGTTAATTAAATTTCTGTCAGTATATCTGAAAAAATGGAGATATGAGGCTTAGTGACATCATTATTTACACTGCACAGTAATACATAATGTATGGTATGTGGAGGAGCTGGGATCTGTATTGGTGATCTTCAAGTGTACAGTACACAGTACATATGAGGGCTCACTTCACGCCACCACACACACACACACACACACACACACACTGCTCGTTAATGAATGTATATCCTGCAATTATTTTACGCAGTAGGTGAGATTGCCTCCTTTCCTGCCCAAACAATCCTGAGAGATGGTGGAAAAATGCTACTTGTGTCTGAGGTACAGCATGTTGTTTATTTCTGGTGTGCAGCTTTTTGGATGAGAGCTTAGACTTTTGTTCTCACCTCTAAAGTCGTCTGCCTGTAAACGGTCTGCCATGGTGTGCAGACAGGGCCAACCAGAGGGGGCATGGACCAGTCTGCTCACTTTAAGGGAGTTTTCATGGACAAGGTCCTCTCTCTCAGGGAGGATGTGGCAAATCGTCTGAATCAGGGAGAAGGCTCTGAAACAATATCGATATTGAGGCTTTATATGAAAAACAGTTACATCTACAAACAATGAAATCAACAATTAGCACATGAAGAAGAACAGACAAACATTTTTAGTTTGTGACCAGAGGTGAAAGTCCATAAAACTAGAGAATAGGTGTTGAAATGGCTTGACAGGATATATTATCAGTGAATACTTTGTCTTATATTTTGAAAGAATTCCAATATGTCGAATCCTGCGGTTTCTAATATGAGCTTAGTTTAATTGTGGTAAATACCACATCTGCTAATTATAGCAGAAATGTAATGTATGTACATTATGCAATATGATCAGTAGCCATAGCCACTATTTGAGTTGATTGCTATGAAGTGATTTTTATTATTTAGTGTAATACAATCGCAGTTAATTGATCAGGAAGATGAATGGTGTTTTCCCCCTAACATTTTAGAGTAACAACCAATCACGGTTGTCTCTATAACTTTGCTTCTGTCTACATAATTAAAATGACCGATTTAGTATTGTACCCTCCTGTCTTGCACCCAACTATTGTTTTGAATATTTGGATGAACCTATGCCAACACCATTACCTCTGTGATAATTCGCCTGATTTTTTTTGCTTCTATGTATAGTTTAATTGCAAGTTTTCTGAGAATTTGGTACTGTAAACGTACAACAATAGTGGATTATCTTTCTCATAAAACCAGACAAAACAAAGCTTTCCCATAAAAGCTGCATGTACATGCTGTGCTTGCTGCTGGTTGAGATTAAATTCTAGCACTAACTGAAGGAATATTCTGAGCTGTGCTCACCGCAAGAGAACCTTGTTTACTGTACACGGCATGAACACTGTCCCCTTGGAGCAGAGAATACAACAACTTTTGGATAACTGGAGACATACAATTTGGGAAAATCTGTTTTAAAACAATCTGTTCCTTTTTCAGAAAATAAATAAATAAAAACAGGGAAAGAGTAGCCTGAATCCTACTCTTATTCTTCACATAGTAAGATCGTCCAACAGTGTAAGTGTGCAGGCCGGTATGTCTGAAGATCTACTGTGCCTAACATTTTGACAACACAGAAGAATAAACAGTCTTTGCCTACTTTGTATCTAATAACTTACAACCCAATAACCTATAATTCATATAGACAGTG
Source organism: Anarrhichthys ocellatus (assembly GCF_004355925.1). Lineage (NCBI taxonomy): Eukaryota > Metazoa > Chordata > Actinopteri > Perciformes > Anarhichadidae > Anarrhichthys > Anarrhichthys ocellatus. Next base: position 6,060,342 of record NW_022280036.1, read on the forward strand.
CAGTATTTTTAGCTGTATCCATATTCATGTATCGATAACCAACAGATTAGCTGCAATTTCCAAGAAAGTAGTAATCCTAAAAAATGTCTGTTTAAATATCATTAGAAAACATCTGAAAAAAAGTTAATAAAATTATAAATATCACCTTGTTTGCGATCCTGTGAATCACTTTTTTTAGAGTGAATAAATATGGGGTTCCTCAACAAATGATTTCATCCTATTATAATAATGAACAGATACACAACACAACACTGAAGGTCAACTTGTATGATTTCACCTCAGATAGAGATGCATCCATACCATAGTTTTTTTAGTGTGTGTGTGTGTGCGTTTGTGAGAGAGAGACGAAAGAAAAATATGGAGCAAACAACGAAAGCTTTATCTCGGCACTGTCACATTTTGGTCTGTATTGGCTGCGCTAACAGACCTTGGCAGCCCTAGCATTGCAGTTAAGGCCAAATCTTTCAGGTTAGCTATCCCCTTTATTATTGTAGCCCTGAGCAATTGACGCGCGCACACACACGCACACACACACAAACACGCAAGTAAATCCTGCAACCTTGTACCTCCCTAACTAAATGTACACTCCCACCCACCCGCGCACACATACAGGTGAGTTATCATTGCTTTGCCCTCAAGAGCACTATCAGTCAAAATGTAATTCGGTCGCAACTTGATATACTAGTATGTGTGTGTTTGTTTGTGTGTATACTGTAAGTATCAGCATGTGTGTATGTGTGTGTGTGTGTGTGTGTGTGTGCATATACTGTATGTGTGTGGGTGGGTGTGTGATACAATGGCAGGCCAAAGGGGCCAGAGAGAAATAGAGGGAGTCGAAACTCAAAGGTATTCTTTAGCTTTTATCATCACGATATTGCCCAGGGGCAGAGGGAGAGAGGTGGAAGGAGAGGCAAAGATAGATGGAGAGAAGACAAAGTTAACCAATGAACAGCAGAGGAAAAAGAGGGAGAAAGAGACAGCAATCTCTTTTTTTTGTCCTTTGGGCTTGAGAAGTACTGCTCTGTGGCCAACACTTTAGTGCGTGTATGCTCGGCATATACAACTTAGCGTGCTTTGCATTGTTTTTGTGTGTATTGGAAGTAGCCTCTTCAACCGAATCAGCTGTCTGTGCATCGATTATTTTTATTATTGTGGACTAGCAGTCTAGAACAACCTAGAAATGTGTTGGCTCATGACAAGAAAAGAATACGACTGCTTTTCAACAGAATAGGGGTGGGCGGTCTTCACCATCTTCACCGTGATAAAGATGCACACATTTTAGTCGTAGCACACGCATGAGGATGAGAGAAATACAACAGACGATGAACTACGTCAGTTCCATACAGTTTATACTGTAGGCTACCGCCGTTCTGTTTAGTCACGTCTGAACTGCTCAGGCTCGTACACACGTGTGTGGCCACACGGACAACATTGCTGCTATGGGCCTGCCTTTCCCCTTCCCTCAACAGAGCATAGTGACACATGACGAATCTCTCGATAAGCCGCCTGCAGCCGAGCCGCGTTGCTCGCGGTACATGTGTCTTTTGTACAGTACAGGTCTAAGATGCATATTTTCAAACTCTTTCTTCATGTGGGTTAAGATGTAAAAGGTTATGTCAACTTTAGGTTTCTTCAGAAATGTAAATTATTTCTGGTTAAATGGAATTCTCATTTTGGCTGTGGTGAAAATTGGTGAAAAAAAACTTCATTAGTAGATATGTGAAAAGAAAATCGTAAATATACCAGGTTGCTCAGCAATACAGTTCCCACACAACTCCAAAGAATAGCATGACTGTTACTTGGCTACTAACTCTACTAACATAACATTTACATTATGGGGCATGCTCCTCTTCCCAAAACACCTACAGCTCATTTTCATTCTCATTTTGAGCCAATAAAGAAAGAGGTTTTTCTTCTTTTTCAAGATATGTTCCCTCACACTGCCAATGGAATGCAAATTGGTAGATTCATGTTTTGAGGGGTGTATCCCTTTTAATTTAGTAATACTGGGATTTATTGCTGCAAAAACTCCCGTCAAAAAACAGAAAATTCTCCCAACAACAAAAACAGTTTTTCACCATTGTTCTAGCAGACATGGACCATGATATTTTTACATTGACAGATGGCAGAGCAATGGAAATACTGATGGGTCCCTCCACCAAAGCCCTGCTCTGATTCCCAAACACAGACTGAGTGATAGAAGACCATAGTCCATATTGCATGCAGCATGATGATGAGCACGTCATCCACCAAATGTCAAGGCCTGCTGCAGATTCTCTGATCCAGACAGGGTTCGTGAGGTTTTTTGCCTCTCCTTCACTGTCACTGCATGTTGTTTACCAAAGTGTAATAAGCCCGATGGAACTGAAATAAAGCTTTGTCATGGCTAATTTAACTCACTCAGGCAGAATCTTTGGCCAAGTATGCCAAAGATCTCATTCCTTTGCTCAAGGTCATTATGCGACATTTTAAAACAGAATGACGTCTTGTTTACCAGATTCTGTTGAGACTGTCTGAAAGAAACCCCAGACATAGACTCATCCATGATAATTCAACAGGCACTACAAATATACCAAAAATGCTCTTTTGAATCCAGCAGCAACTGCTCCCTCTGGAGCCATAGTGTTCATTTTTGGTGGTTATAGCAGTAAATGTAGTGATAACGACATAGCACGGAGAAAAAAGGCTTTCTAAGATACTAAGATGTACTCTGCTTGTCAATTTGGCCTTCACAGTGAATGAAATGCTGAAGATTGGCTTTGCTCTTCAGAATGAATGTACGTATGTATATGTTGTAGTGAAATGTTCGTATTATAACGTCTGTAATTTCACACACATACTGATATTACCAGTACCTATACCATACAGTTCATTACTTTTCAGGCAGAAAAGGAAATTGTGCATCTTTCAAAAAACTCTTGTAGCCATGTGGGTGACTCAGAAGCTCAGCAAGTGATGTTGAACTCCTTGGAGCACAGTTAACCTCCAGGAGCTGCAATAAAGTGTGCACCAGCACGACTTTCTCTCTGCATTTCATAGCCTGAATTGCTTTGTTCTCATACTTGTGGCCCTAGGTGCAGCGTTGCCCTCAGAAAATTAGTTCATTCATAAGTATTGATCAAGAAACTTTTCAGGGTTGGCAGAGTTCCTTTTGACCAGTCATTTTCCGCTGCAAACGTCCTCCCATCATAGGGCTCTCATACACTTTTGCATTTGTATTTTTTCTTCACAACTTGGTTCGGGGTTAATCTGACACAGGCCTTGTACAAACCACAACACTTCTGACAGGTCAGTGTGGTGCCATGTGCAGTGCGGGGCATGTGTGGATCAGAAGGTAGGTCACATTGTCTCTGTGACTGCTGCTGCTCTTGGCATCTGCTCCACAACAGAGCTGAAGGAGACCATCTGTCAGAATAACACAGAAGAATCAACAGAGCTTTTAAAGTTTTGCTTAACATCTGAGAAGTTCAGTCAAAGGAATTGACCGTTTATAACATATAGTGATGCAATTAGATTTGGTGGAAAGGGATCAGCTCTTTGGGGACTTGAAACAATGTGAGCAGCAACAAGGATTAGGGGTGTGTGACTTTTGTGATTTCAGTTGTTTAAGAGCAACTTAACCCCTGATTTTAGCTTAAATACATCCGTCTCAAATTAGAAAATGCTTTCTTAACCCACACCCATTCATAATAATAATTGGTTCATTCGGTAGGTATATCCACACTGTTGTGATCTTCCCCAATAGCGCTCTGATTTATACATGAGCACCATGACTATTCTGCTGTCTGTTTATTCTGTGAGGGTCACAAAACTAATGCTTAGTGAAGTGGCAGGATCAGGTTCCCTTTTGACAAAGTTGGCTGATGCATATCAGTACACACCCAATTTTAATATGTGCAAGTAGTGTATGTGCAAGTATATCACAAGGGGTAGACACATTGATGGAAGCTTCTCAGCCTGTTGACAGACCTGAGAGTCTACAGATTGCAATGGACGAACACAAACACAAATTAGATTTTAGAAATGAGCTCATGGTGTAATTGAGCCCCCAATTCATGTTCTGGCCGCCTCAAGGGGAAACCTAGACATATGTGCCAGCTGCACAGTATCAATCAAAGTCCTAAACTTTCATAACAATAACACAATTTAAAACATATGACACATCTTTAACAGACACTCCAAAATACAAATATAATATAAAAAAATATAAAAAAATGTTTACCAATAAAAAATAGAAGAGCCTCTCACTGCTACTAAACAGCTACTATTAGTGCTCCATATTCACTGTAGAATATTTACAACAAAGTAACACAAGTAGGTCAAAAGTTCTGACACAGTTAATCAGAATTACTGACACTGACACAAGTCCATATAAATGTTCCTGTTCATAGTCAGAAAACTGATACACTGCTTAAAGAAACTCACTGCAATACACACAGATCTACATTCTGGCTTTAATTGTAGGACGTGACAGAGGTGGAGGAGAGCAGGCTGCTTAAGAAGGGTGGGGTCATCAGCTGGTCCAATTTAGCAGCAATCCCTTCAAGGAGACCTATCATGGGGCGCAACCTGTTGCTCATCACCCTAACACAAGGAGAGAGGGAGATCTGTCAAATCAAACAGCCAAACAAGTATGAAGCAGAATCAGAACAATAGTCCATCTTAAAACATGTGGGAGGGAACAGACAGTGAGTGTGTGTTCCCTGCTGGTGTGATTTCCCCAATTAGACTCATCTGTCGTGGTGGATCCGTATTAAAGTTATCTATACCGCTCATTAAGTCTTCCCGAGCTTTGTGTGCCATCAACATCAAACACAGTTCGTCTCATAGCCCCCCCCCCCTCATATCTTCTGGATATGCAAGAGGGTGTGTCTCCTGTCTCTGCATTTAACAGACTAGTAATTAACTAGTGGTCTCTTATCTCCTTGTGTTGACAGAGTTGTCAAGAAAGTTATGAGTCACATAGACAGTGAGGGAAAGTTGGAAGACGACACAGGCAAATTCGGTTACATACAGGGACCTGTGAAGAAATATTTTTTTTTGGTAAATACTTAAAAGGGGCCTCTGTGAGTCTCCTCTCGCTTGATGTTGACAGAGACTTGAAACTGTGTCTGAACACATGACTCATCCAGTTAAGGACTGGAAGAAAAGAGAGAGACGGAGAGATTAACGGCTGCTGAGAGATTGCGTTTTAGCATTGTTTATTGTTTCACGTGCCATTGTCATGTGTTGTCCGAGCTTCTTTAGCATTATTCTAGTCTCACTATTGCTTCAAATTCATCGTCAATACATTTATTTTTTTTAGCTATGCAACACTGATTTTTGAAATTTTAAATATCACAAAAGAGAGAGAGAATGGAAAAAATAGTAAGAACACAGAGAAAGACAGAAAATGAGGCAGAGTGGACAAGGGGAGATAGAGGGCAGGAATTAGTGACAGCGGGAGGGAAGGAAACACAGAGAGGTGAGTGGGATTTCAGATGACAGAGAGAGAGACTTTGGAAAGAAAGAAAGAAAGGAGAGAGAGAGAGAGAGAGAGAGAGAGAGAGAGAGAGAGAGAAATTGAATGGGATATCAGATGAGTGGGCCATTAGTCATGCCTTCTCGCTTCCTGCTGTGACTGTGTTTCCATGGTGATAATTAGCATATCAGACATTAACCCCGCCTCCACAGCCCTCAGTGTCTTGTTAACCAATTAACTTCTGAGTCAGTGAGGACTAAACGGGAGAACAGAAACTGAATATTAAAGTCAATCATCAACAGTAACAAAATCAGGTCCAACACCTACCTTTGCTTCACCACATGAAAGGTTAAGTTCCCAAATCACAGAACAGTTTCTATTTAAAAGACGTCACCTAACAACAAACAAGATGTTTGAACATTCATGATGAAATGTTACTTCACAACACTGTTAATTATCTGATTTTTTGTGATGTACTCTTTTAAACTGGATATGAACCCTTTTAGTGTGGATGATAGATGATCGTCGTAGATTAAAACTGATCTGATGACATTAGCATAAATTAAGGATAATGTAAACATTATCACCAAGGTTGATTTACTAGCTGTTCTGATTGTGAGCTTATCACAATATTCATCAGCAGATGGATTTTGCTCAGGCTTCATGGATTTTTAGATGTTCAAATTTCCATTTTTATTTATTTATTGATCACTTTAAGCACTCCTTGTCTATGTTTGCTTAAAAGCTGAGGTTCAAAGCTATTCTTGACCTTGGAGTTGATAAAACAATTTCAGCAAAAGGTCCATTTAGTAGCTGTTCTGCAGGCCTCAATCATATATTACATAATCTTCATCAGCACATGGATATGATACAGTAAGGGCATACCAAAAGATATGTTATTAATAGCACAGAACAACATGAGGTGCAGATCTATTACATTCAAAGGACTCAAAACTCGTACATTTTTGTGCAAAAACTTTGTGACTTTAGCTAATTTACCTTTTTTTTTTTTTTAATTGCATGTTTTCCATCTTTTTTTATTCTGCTATGAAATTATGAAAATCACTTGCAGCCCTTCTATTGAATCCCTTGATATTCTAACTCTCTCACTACTCAGCTCTTTCAAGCTATTGGATTCTCTCTGACCTGAATAACTTTACTTACATGTGGCCTTGTGCTGTAATACAGGATTACAAGCTCCAAAGATACAAAGAGCAACCCTCAAGATACAGTGGTTGAGTAAGAACTGGAGGGGTGCTGGTTCAATCTCCAGGCCTAACAGGTGTCTGGTCTGTGTGCGATAGGACTGGTTGGTGGCTGCCTGATAATGTGCCCTTGAACAAGACACTGAATCACAAACTAGTCTGGTGTCACTGCACTGACTTCAAGCCCTCTGAGCTCTCCCTTCTGAAGAAAAGTTTGTGAAAGGACGATGCATTCTGCAATGAAAGGTGTCTGCTCACAAAACAATTCTAAAGTGCCCTTGAACAAGGCACTGCATTCCAAATTCCTTCAGGGGTGTTACAACGCTGCCAACCCTGTGCTCTGTAAAGAAATGCTTGTTTGCATATATATATATATATATATATACAGTGGGTACGGAAAGTATTCAGACCCCTTTACATTTTTCACTCTGTTTCATTGCAGCCATTTGCTAAAATCAAAAAAGTTCATTTTATTT
>NW_022280036.1:6067883-6088519 GCF_004355925.1 Anarrhichthys ocellatus
TGAAACAAAGAGTGAAAAATTTAAAGGGGTCTGAATACTTTCCGTACCCACTGTATATATTGTATATCGACGGGGTATGCAGAATAAGGCATTCGAGGTATCAGAGCCCTGATTCAGAGGTTTGCCCTTAAACCCTGTAGAAAATATATTGGAAATTTAAAAGGATTCTTTTATGTCTAAACTCTATTCAAGCATTAATGGCAAATCTGAGTTTGTGTGCAAGACGATGCATATTTCTTTGTGAAGCATTTTTCACCAACAAAGCAATTCACGGCACTTTACACAAGACATAAAAGGCATTAAAAAAGAAGCAGTATGAAAAGACATACGAAAAAGGTACATTTTAATAGGATTTAAAAATGACGATAAAAATATTCTTAATTAAAATTAAACAGATAAAACAGGAGAATAAGAATTCCAGTGCAGTGCAAGATATGAATTAATAGTCCCAAATTGAATTTGTTAAAGCCAGTGGCAAAAAGGCTAAAGACTAAGCCCTGGTTTTTAAAAGAACTGAGAGTTGGAGCAGACCTCATTTTTCTGGGAGTTCGTCCCAGATATCTGGTGCATAAAAACTGAATGCTGCTTCTCCATGTTTAGTTTTGTCTCCGGGGTCAGTAAGCAGACCTGTCCCTGACAATCTGAGAGGTCTGGAGGGTTCATAGTAAAAATCTATTTTGGCCCTGTACCTTTCGGTGGTTTATAAACAATCTTAGTCAATTACTTGACACGCAGGACGCCAGTGTAAAGATCTAAGAAGTGGACTGATGTGATCCACTCCCCTGGTCTTAGTGTCTCCAGCAGCAGCATTGCATCAGCTGCACCGGTCTGATGGACATTGTAGAGAGACCTGTGAAGTGTTACAGTGATTTTGCCTGCTGAATATAAATGCATGGACAATGTTTTCTAAATCCCACTGAGACCTCTAATTCCTGATATATTCTGAAGGTTATAGTTGGCTGATTTAATAACTGTCTTAATGTTGAACTTTAGGTCTGATTCCATAACAAGGTTTCTGACTTGGTTTGTGATATGTAACGTTAGCGACTGACATTCATTCTTCTTAGGCCTACACAGTGCTTTTGTGGGACCATAGTCAGCTGGTGATACTGTCGTATACATTTCTGTGTTGTCTGCATAATTATGGTTTCAATATTGCGTTGATTTCCAAAATCTGAGCAAGTGGGAGGATGCAGATGTTAAACAAAAGAGGCTTGAGAATGGAGCCATGGGGAACTCCATGTGCCATTTCTGTACAATCAGATTTGCAATTATAAATTAACACAAAATAGTCCCTGTCATTCAAATACTATTCAAACCAGTTTATCACTGTGCAAAAAGTCCAAGTTTGTCTCTGGTGTAACTGCAAACCACATCAAAACAACAGTTTAAGGCCAAGAAGGTGTTTGATTTTACTTTAAGCATGGATGAAGTAAATCACAGATTTGTTTCTAAACACATGAGAAAATAATTGCTGAAAACATGTGTAAAGACTGTGAACTACAGTATATAGTGAATAATTGTGGAGTTAGTCCTTTCAACGTCTTTTCATTTTCTTCTATTTTTTATTTTTAACCATTTTTGTGTTCAGGTGAAATCCTGGCTCGAAGACACACTGGAGCCATCCTTAGCATAACCCGTTAGACTGTGCATGCATATGTAATCAACCGTCACCTGCGATTGGGCATGGTTTCAGTGCCTTCAGCAGTTTCAGAGCAGACTGCTTATTTTTTCACAATTTTGATACCTAATTTTAGACAGCCTAATTGGCTATTTATTTAATCATTCAAATTTGGTTGCTGGGTTAATAACACATATTTCTACGCTGTGACACACTTATAACAGATATTAATTATTTTTGCTTCCCCCAAAGTTCAAGAATTTCAGGTTTGATGTGGGTCTTTCATTGTTCATTTGTGAGTTTGATGAAGGCAGTTTTCAAGGCCTTTGGGAAATAGCCTGACAGAAGGGAAGTGTTGACTATTTGCAGAAGATCAGATTCCAATTAAAACATTTTTGAAAAAGTCTTTAGGGAGCATATCAAGGCAGCAAGAGGAGGATTTCAAATGCTGCACAATTTCTTCAAAAGGTTTCATAGTTGATCAAATTGTGTGCTAATCGCGTTAACGTAATTGATTTTAAGTGATCACAATACATACCCTGTACCTGACATGGAGGAACTGACAGCTTGACTAATATTCTGAATTTTATCATTGAAGAAGGAGTCTAACAAATTCATTGCATGAGTTAGTGGATATATGTTAAATACAAAGTTTTTTTTGCAGATGTCATCATGTGTTCAGCTTTCTGACGCTCTGTTTTTTCAGTTTGTACCAGCCGTTATGGTTCTCTTTTCAATTTTGACTGGTTTTCACAGAGATCGTCATCTAAAGAAACACAGGAATACCACACAGTTCTTTACGAATGCTGTGATGGGGCTTGTCAACATTGTTAAAATCACCAACAATAACTACTCAGTCAAGTGAATGAAGATGATAGACAGCTGTTCAGTAGAGTCACATTGGACATGTAGGTGGCCTATAGATGTTTTAAAATACACCTACAAGATGAAGTTAGTTGTAAAGCAATATATTCAAAAGAAGTACGTTTTCCATTAGACATCCACTTGCATTGGAATTATTAAACAAAAAAAGCAACTCCATCCTCTTTTTTGTTTTATGCACTCTGGCTTTCCTCATAAAACTTGGGAGGGGTTGATTCAATAAGATCACTTGCACCGCGTTCTTCGTCTAACCGAGTTTCAAGGTTCTGCAGCAGTGGTGCAAATGTGATTCAAGTTGTACACTTGGTTGTTGGGGAGGTTTGTCACAGCTGTCCACGGCCGTGTCCTACTAAGCACAGGGGTTGATGAGGTGCTCTGCCTGGATGGTAGCGAAGCAAATTTCAGGGTTCTGGGCTCTGGAAACATCCTTCTTCCCATTGCCGTGGGAAAAGCTTTACTTTCAGGCTGTGCACCAAGAGCGTTCCAGAGAGGACTACTACTTGCTCAGTTATTGCCCGAGAGGCAAGGCTACTGTTTCTTAGTAGCCTGGCTGGTGCTAATTAGCCTTGTGTCAGCATTTTCTTGTTTTACACTGTTTTGAGTCCGTGGTAAATCTTTTTTTTTCTTTCAAGAAAATGATTTCTATAATTAGAAGTGATGCATTGCATAAATAAAACATCACTGAAGTGATAAAGTCTTCACAAATTGTGGATGAGTTTGTCATTTTTCTGGGTGAAGAGCTGCTCTGAACCGGCCCTGTACGCGTTCTTGAATTGTGTACTCTCTCTTGCAGTTGCTAAATTTACAACCTGGTCAGTGATTGATTAGGTTTAGTCCTCAGTTGTATTATTTTTTTTAGACAAGGTCTACCTTCTGTCCTGCAGGCTCCGCTTATCAATATTTCTACATGAGCAATGGATCAAATGAGAATGTGTAATTTTAGAGCGGTCGCTCGTTGTGTCCCACAGACGATTAGGCCTATCCCCTGACTCTGCAGTTACCCGGTGTAGCACAGAGCTTTTCAGCTCAGTGTTTTGGTTTTACAGCCTGCAGCCTGTTTTTCTGTCAGTCAGTCCCACTGCAATAACAATTGTTTGCGACTTGTGTTGGTGCCTGGTGTTAGTTTCCGCCTCACATAGAGTTATTACATGTGTGAATTGCTGTACTTGAGATCTACTTCTAGTTGAGTTTAGATACTGTGTGCAAGCCTGAAACAAACTACACACTCGTACACACACACACACACACACACACACACACACACACGCACACACACACACACACACACACAGGGCTAGATTAATGACGGGACACAAAGATCAGAGAGCAGGATTTCAACTGTAGGTCAGTAACCATAGCAACAGAACAGAATGCACCGGAGACCTGTCACCATAGGAACCAATAGCAAGAGAGGGAGAGAGAGAGAGACACCGAAACACAGACGGAGAAAGAGAGACGTAAACAGAAAACAGACAGCGATACAGTCGGGAAATGGAAAGAGAAAAAATGAGCAAAAGAGAAAAAGCGAGACATAATCAAAGTCACGAAGACGGAGAAGGAGGAGGAGGGAGATGAGACAACTCGGAGAGGTATGACTGTATCCACTGTACCCCCATACAACATGTGCAAACCACCATGTTGCACTGATTGGTCTTTAGTGGAGTGAGTCCCCGGGACCCACGGGTAGTCATTTGAGTGAGTCCAAGGGAATTTGACAAATTGTCGTGTTAAACTACTTTTTACTTTCCGTACTTCTTATCTCAGTTGCTCTCTCTCTCTCTCTCTCTCTCTCTCACTCACTCACTCACTCACACACACACACACACACACACACACACACACACACATTCACCAAATCAGAAAATCAATATAAAATGTAACTTAATTTATATTCAAATCAACAATTTATGTAATATATTTTCAGACATTAGCTTTTTCTCTCTCTTCTGAGAAGAGTCTTTACGTTTTCCTTTCACTCATTCAGACTATAAACAGAACGGGATCTCGTTGGGCGAGATATAGACCGCAAGAAAATGGCGGCCCCAGGATGGTAAAGCATCATCAGGTCATCAGCAACATGAGTGAATACAGCATGGATCAGTGTTTACCAATACCAAGGTTATAGCCTTGATTGTAGAATTGAAACCGGTACGATGAGCATTGGTCTTGTTGCAGCAAAGGCGTTCAGTCTCTCCCACCATGATGGAGACTATGTACATGGGGTTACTCGTCTGTGCAAGATAGATGCCCAGACGATAAGAAAATGGAGCCGCAGAACGCCTACCTAGCAGCATCGCTGATGTTAGGGACATGTGAAGTAGTCACATCAAGTGTGTGTCAAGTGCAGCTCGCACGTCAGCACAATAAACAACATGCCAGGCTCGAAATGATAAACTTGTTACTTAATTCCCCATACAAGACCGGCACACTGTTGTGGTTGCATTCTTCAGCGATATTATGCAAAATATGTTTCTCCCTCTCTCAAGGTCAGTGCGATTGTAGCATTACTCACAGAACATTCCTGCTTGGTCAGTGTTTTATAAAGCGTGACCTTTGAATGGCAACATTGAGGCTAGCTGCTGGAGTAAAGCCACAGTAGACAACCATGTCGGGACTCCAGCTGTTGCTGTTGGTTTGGCTAGAGAGAGAGATCAAGTGTGAGCTTTCAGTCCAACATTAAAAGGACCCGCTGCAGGCTGCTCCTAGCTTTGCTTGTCATTTCTGTGCTTCTTATGGTACAATATTTATGGCTATTAGTCCATCAATAAAATAACTTCTTCAACAACTTTCATGCATGAATGAAACGAACTTCTTAAAAGATGAAAGAAAAGAAAGGGGCAGCACTTCTGTACAGCTTTTAGCATGATGCTTACTGGCAGCTGTTCATAGTCATTTGCAGCCTGTTGCAACATTCATAGTGCATTGTTGCTTGTTGCCTGATGATAATGTATAGTTGGATACTTGTGCCTACTTATCCCTAAGCCCCCCCTCCGCCACCCCCCTAAAAAAAGAAAGAAAAACATGGCAGCTGCATCCACTTGTGGGCACAACATCCTAATGTGATTTGCATGAGCATTTTTTTCTGAGCTCTAGGAGAAAATTATAGCAAATTCGTAGAAGTTTTCTCCAACACAGTGAGCAACATGAGCTTATGATCATTCAGTGTAATCTAAACCCAGTCCTCTACTGCTACTGTGTGGCAATCTGGATAAAGTAGTGCACCACATGTTATGTTTAGAATCTCAATATAGTCCTTCGTCCACTTTTATATGGATATTTTATTAGCCATAATGGAAGTATTTAAATGGTGTTGTCGCAGTAAAGAGACAGCAAGATATACAGCTGAGAGAAAGAGTCAGAGACACACAGGAAGTGAAAGAGGAGGATAGAGACAGAGAGAAACAATTGATAGGGAGGAGACAACGAGAGGGAACAGAAATAAGAACAAGCTGTGGAGAGACTGAGAAAGGGCAAGCGGAGATAAAGAGAGACAAAGAAAAAATGTGTGTGTGCGTGTGTCACAGTCTAGAGATTTGTGCTAGCTTAGTTCTTATTCCAATCACACACACCACCTAATGAGCTAATGGGCCTGACAACCAGACAGACACACACAGAGTGAGGGACAAGGAGAGGGCGGCGGATGGATGGATGGAAAGTCACAACGCTGGTCAGCCAGCCATTCATCCATTCATCCGTTCAGACGGTCAGCCAGCTAGTCAACCTATCAGCCCCTCGTTCCACAGCGAGGTGGGTGTGACTGCCGCAGATAAGAGATGCAGAGTATTCCTGTGGCATTTTGTGAAAAACGTACTTGACCCTCTCATCTCTTCTTGTCTCTCACTCCTTCATCTTTTTTCCCCTATACACAAGCTGGTACTCACATCAGCGGAGCATGTCTGTGTTAATGTGACTCATAAAGAAACAGAAACTCTGATTATGATCCTTAAAGTGCTGTACACTGGAGCACCCCCTGTGATGTCAAGTATGGAGTATTTGATAAGAAGTCATTTTACAGATTTGTCAAATAAATGAGTAGTCGACAGTGTCCTGTGACGAGCGGAGGAAGACATCCAGCAGTCAGCGACAGCTTCATGATTAGCGCTTCCTGTGGTGCCAAGTTCTGGCTCTCCCGGCAATTATCTATATGTGTTAGAGAAATCCGAATCACTAAAATAATTAGGAATTTGGCCTCCGATGGGAAATATTGAAAATAAATCACCGAAATGCAAAAAAGAGAAAAGATAAACTTCTGTTAATGCAGGGAATTGCTGATTGCTTTGGCCTGAAACAAAATGGTATCATTATTGTTATCATTATCATTATTCTCTAATTATCCTTCCAATTATAATCAAAGATTTTCCCACATGGATACCCTGTTCTCCTTTCCTTTCTTTCCCTCTCTCCTCTTCCTTCTTCCTGTGTTTCGGTCTGTTTTGCGGCTGCAGTCTGTTTGTATTTGGAATACGCTTTCATGGTTTTTCAGACCGCTCCCTTTACATCATTAAAACATTTTCCAGGTTTAATCCATTTCCAGAGGGCATCGGTATTACCAGAGCAGGTAATGTGACGTGCCCATGCATATTGGTAATGCCAGTCACCCACTCCTCGAAATGCTAAAGTGGTCCTCTTGTCTTCTTCCCCACCAGTTTCCTGGTTCTTATAATCTAGATTTGATGTTCACAAGTAGATAAATGTACACCACCTGGATACAATAAACATGATCCACAGATATCAAACAGAACACAGTTGGTGTTTAAATCCATAGCAGAAACATCGAGAGAATATCTGTCGTATGTTCACTTCAGATGTTAGAACTGCTCGGATCCTCAGTTAGCAATTAAGCCTACTAATCTCCAGAACCCCCATGGTAATAATGGTGTCCACAGAGAGCTCTCTTTTTTACCATTCATGCATTTATTCAGACACTGACCATTTATCCTGTTGGGAACTTCATCATCATGTTTTTCAAAGTGTCATGCTACTTTGAAAAACATTAGGATTGTCAGACCTCTTAAAGCGGATGGAATCTGCTAATTAGTATTCCGTCTGCTGTGTAGATGCCTTTGTAACTGTGACTTGACAGCTCAAGTTCTTTATTTGGATAAAAAGATGTGTTTTTGGGCTTTTTCAAAAGAAGCGAATTTATGTTTATTTTGATTATGAAACTGAGATTTTCAACAAATCAATGATACAACAAACAAAGTCAAAGGGAATAATGGGAATTTATAAATAACCTATAAAATACATATTTTTACCTTGAGGAACATTAACAGCATCTCCTTCTTGTTGCAGAAAACACATTTTGTATGTGCACGGACAGTACAAACCTGGAGAAACCTAGTTTAAACCGATCTTCTTCAGATCATTGCCTAGATTTCTTTTTTTAAACTGTGTGAGCCAGAAATGCACAGCCTTACCAGTAGTCCAGTCACACTTTTATGAACATCTGCTTTTTGTCACATAACAACTATACTAACTATTCACAAGTGATTGTGTTGTCTTTAATGTGATGTTTCCATTATATTTTGTAATTTTCATGTGGACTGCATGTTTGTATTTATGCATGCGCATGTGTGTACTCGCCCTCGTGGATTGACAGGCCCAACTGTTGTGAAATTTACTGGCATCTGGACCAGCATTTATTATTGCTGATGGTTCTGTTCAGGAGGGAGGGAGGGAGGGGTAGAGAGGGAGAGAGAGAGAGAGAGAGAGAGAGAGAGAGAGAGAGAGAGAGAGAGGGGACAGCAGCATCAATCACCTTATCAACGAGCATCCACCACTTGAGTACTGGGGGACAGATGTTTGGCTGAGTGTGTCTGTGTGCATGGCTGAATTTAGCTGCTACACAGCTGTGTGATCAACTACAACTCTGCCACACACAGAATACATTTTACTTTTGTTCCTGTAATATAATTTTATTCGACGCTTGGTGACCTATTAAACCCCGGGTGAAGCGTCTGTCGTTAGCAGCGTTGAAGTTTGAAACTGCAATTTACTGTATTGTAGCTGAACAGCAGCTAGGTGTAACAGCTGAAGGTCTGTGCGGCCAAGGGCACCGTCAGTGTGCAATGTGTGTACTGTTATTTTCTTAAAGCGACAGAAGGCTGTTTACTTATTCACTTTTGTGACAAACATCAGCGTTAGTAGTAGGGCTGTCAAGATTGTCCAAAAATGACGTTTGAATATTTGTTCTTAAAAAGCACAGAGGTTCAAACTAATCAAATATCTATTCCTGCACATTGATCAAGTCTCCCAGCTGTCTGTTTGCTCTCCTGTTTCTTTACAGGTAGATTCTTCTCACTTGCTTCGATGGGCGGGGAAATAAAATCAACTAATAAATACATCGGTCAACCAACACTGTTGATTTCTTCCCATGGAGCCGACGTGAAAGCTATTTTTGGTTCAGTAAATGTCTGCTGTCAGTCAGCCCGGTGAAGGCAGGTTAGCGAGCTGCTGACTACTCGGCTCCCCAGGAGCTGCTGCTGACAGACGGGCAGCGATGTTTACCAAAGACGGGGTCAGTGTGGATTGGATTTGCAGAACTCACATCTCGAGTCCAGTGAGGACATCAGTAAAACGTTACATATATTTTCAATTAATGAAGTGACGTTGTTTGACGCCTGTCATGCGGTGCGGTCAGTGTGTGCATGGCAGACTGACATGGCAATGCTGTTTTTCTATATTCGAATATCTGTTTGGTTTTTTTACGATGTCAAACCGCAAGCAGCCATAGAGGATTTTCTTTCCAAATTAACTTGTCTAAAACCAGCAAAATTATAATTTTTTTTTTTTTTTTTTAATGTATAATCTGTCCAGATGGGCTGAGGCCAGATTTCGCAGTTTTTGATAACAGTGTGGACATATTTACTTTGGTACCGAAAAAGCTTCAAATTCATTTAGATCAGCAAACATTTACGATCCTTAAACACGCTTAAAATACACGTCCCAACATCTCTACTGTTATGTATTCGTAATGCAGGTAATCAATCCAATACTGAAACAATATCTTCAAAGCATAAAAACAGTCAAAAATCCCAACTGCCGCTGCTATATCTGCAGATTAGATAATCTTGACTGCTGACGGTTTGTCCTACTTTTTGCTCTGTTTTCCATCTTAAAGCCCACTTAAATGTTTTGTGAGGAAAGGCTCTTTGAATATGCAAACAATCTCACTCCCATACCCCCAATTTTTTTTCATTCAGCTCTTTGATTATTTTCTTTTCTCTCCATTTCTCGTTCGTACAGATTAATTGCAAAGTCTGTTTCAGATGTTTGGAAAGCGAAGTGCGGTTTATGTAACATTCCAACATGAAAATGAGAAATTGTGTTTTTTGAAGAGGTAACGGTTTAAATGCAAACAACCAAAACACATTTCAATTGCAAATCCTCCATACACAGAATGTTTTCACAAACATTGAAAAAGACCTGCATGTCATTTCATACAATTTGACTAGGTATTTACCAGCGAGGAACACAAACACAATTGTTTGAAAAGGCACAGTAAATACATGAAGCTAGATTTCATTCACTTTCCTGTCACTTCCTCTGTCTCTCTCCTCCCCCACAATGCATTTATCCTCTGCCTCTCTTTCTCCCCCCACCTTTATTCCCTCTCTCTCTGTAAGTTAGACTAAAGGAAATGATTCAGTCGTTTGGAGAGCGTGTATGGTGTTTCACAGTGAATATTGGCTCAGGAATTAAGTGAGTCAATGCTCCAAGCATATGGAAGATATTGATAAATAACATACTATTCTCCAACCCCTCCTACACCAAAGTCTTTGCTATGCTCTCTGAAACGATGACTGAAGAGGCATGCACATGAGCAGACATATATACATTTCTCAACTTACCTGTGTTTGTTTGTTTGTTTTTACTTCCAATGGCGCCATGAATAAATAAATATAAAAAACAGCACATACAGAAACTTAACCTCTTTCTTTCTCAATACTCTTACATCCTCCTATGTTCTCTCACACACATGCACAGATGCTCTCCCTTCATCTTTCTTACTTGTTGTGTCTCTCTGTCTTTCTTTCTCTTTCTCTTTCTCTCTCTCTCTCTCTCTCTTTCTCTCACACACGCACAGACGTCTTCATCTCGGCTGTTCCTGTGAATCATCAAGCTATAGCCTTCAGTTTTACAGCATGCCCCAGTCTTGGTCTCTCCCTGCCTCTCTACAGTGAATTGACAAAGCCCACTAGCTAATCCAGTGTGTGTGGAGTGTTCCTGGAGACAGAATTAGGTGGATAACAATGGATTGCCCCCACCCACTCACACAAACAGACACAAACACACACTCCACGTTACCTCAACATCTCCCACCAGCTTCCAAGTCTGTGTGTCCTCCATGAGTGTTGCTTAGGCGTGTGCATATCTAGATATTTTGTGTGTGTGTGTGTGTGTGTTGGAGAGAGAGAGATTAGATCCCCCACAGTGCCACAAGTAGAGAACTTTAAAAGTCCCGTTTTATACAGAAAACCACATGAGGGCCCCCCTGTGACTCCCAACGTTAGGCTTATCCAGATTATTCAGTATTCCTAAAGCCATTTCTCCTCAGTTTGAGAGCTACACTTTGCAGCACCTTCACCTTCATGCACCTTTTGCCATTAAGATAAATTATTTTCCGCTAAAATGGCTGAACAAAGAAAGTGTCTCTAATTTGTTTTTCTGATGATAGGAGTTCAAGGGCAATCAACTTCCAGTATTACAGTAGCCGCCCCGGGGACCCGCTATCGCAACTGGCAGTAAAGCTCAATATCAATAATTGCAAACTTGTAAAATAACCAGAAGAAACACGGATTCCCAAGGTATGTGGAATAATATAACCTGGATCAACGTCTTCTTTGTGTCATAGGATTTTAGGGACAATTATTAAACAACACTTGAAAATTAGATTTTTTAAGTTTGACTTAATTTCCCCAGAGCAGAATGTTTCTAAACACCTATGAAACTATGTGCACGAGCAAATTAAAATGTCCGTTCAAATCATCCATCATCTGTGATGCAGTACATCACTTACATTCACTGAAACTCACTTTGCGGGGCTTGATAGCACAATGATAGGCAGGTTTTATTATAAGAGACTGTACCTGGCATCGGCGTGTGTGTGTGTGTGTGTTTAATGTTGGGCTATAAATACATTTTAGAATTTCTGCAGCCATCACCATTCAAAATAAATGTTTTCACCCGAGTGTTTAAAGGCTTTATTATAGCCAGAGGGCAGCTTACATGTGCAGCTCACAGAAGAGCGAAGTAGAAGTGAATTCAGCGTGTCAGTAACTGGAAGGCAAGCGAGAAAGAGAGACAAAGAAGGTAAAAGAAGCACAAGTTAGTTTGTTTTATACACAATTCAGGTTATTTCAACAGTATTTCATTCATGTATCATAGGCTTTTGTTATTTATTTTTTTGGCAAAAGTGCACGAGCTCTATAGAAACAGGGAATCGGCATTTCTCAAGGGTTTGAAGGAAAAACTTTAATTCGGGGTGCACATTAGAAACATACAGTATTTTTGAAATCATGCTATGTGTGTCGATACAAGAACGAGCATATGAGTGAGTGCATATCCTGTAGGTGAGTAGAACATCTTCAAAGGCCAGGTTCAGTGAGTTCAATAATAACATTCAGATTTTTGGGTCACACGCAGGACTTACGGTCGTGACGCTCATTACAGAAACATATATACCCCATAATAAGGACAGACCATCTGGACAACACAGTATCAGCTGCTGTACTGAGTTGCCCTTTGGACTGGTGCCCTGTTCTCTCTCTCTCGTTCCCTCTCTCTCTCTCCTTCTCATATGTCTTGCCAGGTTTGTTGTCTGAGCATGTTTTGCCCTAAAATGAGTCACTTCTGTGGGGAATAGAAAGTTGGAGTGAACTGAATGCATTCAGCTGCTTGTTTACCTTAAGATCTCGGCTGCTTACTTTTATAACGTTATCCATGAGCAGAAATGATGTAGGCTTTCCTTTCGGGGTCCTTTTTCAGAGCATTGTCAATCCCTGTGATGAAACAGAGACCCGCTGTCATGTGGCTCGACACTGATGATGATTTGAGATAAGTTGAATTCCTGACGTCACCTCCAAGCTATAGCTTCTGTTCCACTAGCTTCTTTTACTCAATACAATCTCTCACTCAGCATTTTTCTCCTCAAGCTTTCCGTAAAAAATGAAATGTGTGCCTGAGATTTACAGTCCATTTCTAAAACAGACTGCCATACAACACATGCTTATAGAAATGGAAAGCTTTGTGATTTTAACTTGGACAACGATTCATTTGTTAGCATACAAAAAACTGCAAACCCATAGAAATATTCAACAGAACAACGGTGCATGTACTTGCATGATTGTTGATTTCGTCCGTATCGATGATATCCACCATTGCTTTCTATTAAAGTCATTTTCAAGCCATTAAGCTGTTATCATTCCGTCGACAAACATATACTGTTCAATCCTCTCTGCACCTGCTGTTTCTACAGCTGCTCTTTTGTCGAGCTGGTGAAGCTTAACTCACAAAGGTCTGGGAAAAAGATGTTCAAACAGCAGCATGTGACAACAAATCCTTGCTGTACTGCAGAGGGAGAAAAATACATTAATGTACACAAATGTTTTCGTGCAAATACATTATTTAGCTGAAGCAGATGTAATGTGATCATTTATTTTTTGTGATGCCACAAATGTTATCGTTGACTTGGTATTCACCAGTGTAATAGAAACCACGGCTGTCATTGTGCAGTATATCGCGCTGTCAACAAAGTATCTTTGTGCATTCAACCATTTGTCAGATCATACTAACAACAAACAATCCACTCGTGAACATGGGATTCTAATAGCTTTCTGGTTTCTTTCTGTCTTTTTTTTTTTTACTCCCTGCTTTGCAAATAACACAAAAAAGAAACAACTTGCTACTTCTTTCAATTCCCCTCTGTCACTTCACACTAGCAACAAAATATCCAGGAGTCAATATGGGATTTTAATGGGTCACACTTTTGACAGCCTGCATAGTAAATCTGCTCATCGAGGCCGGTGAGAGCAGTTGAGGACATCCATGATTTAAGGTGTCCTCAGCACCCCCCCCCCCCCCCACCACAGGCAGATGTATCGCACACCCTCTTACCTCCCTTAGCTGTTAGCTGAAATTGAAACAAACTCCTATCTCACATGCCTATACAATCCTGTTCAATCTGTATAATTTATTAGGCCATGTGGTCCAAACTGTATTCGGCTCTAAATGAATAATCGGCTGACAGCATCAAAAACCAGCACTGTCAACAAGCTGTCAAACTAAATAAAACAAACACTGACGTAAACACTCCTCCTTCCTTTTTTCTCTCCTGCTCCCTTACTGCTGGTGTTGGTAGTGATTCCTCCTCTGCACTGCTGCATGTCTACGGATCCGTAAAACACACACACACACACGTCAATGATGACATCATAAGCATGCAAATTTCTTTTTTCTTTCACCACTGAAATAGTAGGAAGCAGGATGGATGTAGGAAAATGAAGCAAAGGCACAGGATGGCTGGCTAACGATATATCTATTATCATAAACACAAGATATGTAGGTTGAGATGTTTGTGAGGTTAGGGTTCAACAAGACCATCCCGCCTTACCAGAAACTAGCTGGATGTTTTGCTAATTGGCAGGTCGGATGACTAACTGACCAGATAACAGACTTCGTGCTGGTTGACTGGTTGATGGAATAGCTTACTGGATGACTGACTGGCTGAGTGGCTGAGCATAATGCAGGCTCACAACTCAAAGCCAACAGAGCAGCAGCATCCTGGGGTGAGATTATCAATACACACACATGCACACACACACACAGATGCACTCACGTGTGTCTTTAAAGTTGGACTGGAGAACTGTAAGCTTCCATGAGTTGAGAATAACAGATAAAATAAGTTTGGATCTTTTTTCAGGATTATAAATGGCCTTTCATTTGACAAATATGTTAGTATTTGTCAGTGCTATTTATGCCCTGCAGTGTAATGGATTAATACATCTGGTTTGGCACCAAAATGTGGGATTAAGGTGGATTAAACATTTAACACGTTTGTTAAACTAAGACAAATTTTCCAAAGGACTTTATCTTTCAAAAACAAATAATTACCTAACTATTTTATATATATTTTAGTCCCTCTGCAGTACAGCAAGGATTTGTTGTCACATGCTGCTATTTGGTATTTAATTATTTTTTTGTTGTATCATTAATAACAGATGATTAGACCTGCTTTGATGTACATAATTTAAAACCTCAATAAATATGTTGTATTGGCTGCAAGGATCTCCAATAAGTCTTTTGATTAACCATTAAATTGTGTAGAAGTAAGATATAAGCAGATATGAGAACTTAGTACATGGTAAAACCCTTGCAGGAGAACATCTGCTTTGTCCTCCTTCAACAAACGTAAATGTAACGTAAACTCTTTGATAAACTGAGTACAGCACCCACAACAATAAGTACACTGTCATAAATCACCTGTGCTGGTAAAACGGTTACAAGTTGTACTGAAATACAGACGAAGCAAACAAAACACAGCTTTTCACTTCCTATTCACCGAGTCCATAGACATGTTAATATGTACTCAGCCAGCTATGAAGAACATCCAGTAGATCGTCTCTGTTTTTATGCTCTGTTCAACAAACTCTTTGACACGTTGCTCTCCAATATAAAGTTTAGTATGACAGGTTAAAAGTGATTTCCCAGACTCTTTAATTGCCACAGTTGAAAAACCATACAACATAATCATAGAACAGAAAGATTTATGGATGTGCCAACTGACCCATCAACATTCAGGTGAATGAATGTAAGAGGAAATAGAAGGAAAAAAAACAACAACATAATATTGAGGTATAAATGTGTAAGTTACACATTCTAAATGTGTAAATTTATTGCCAGGCTGGTTTTGTGGATTTTGAGGTAGCCATGGTTAAAACTGTGTGTAAACAGTGACACTCGTTACCTGGAGAGGTTGAGATATTTATTTCTATGTTACGTTTCTACATAAAAAAGCTGTGGACTTAACATTAGCAGAGTAAGTTAACACATCATTAAGTATACTTAATGTACAAACATGCTGCTTTTGCTTTTTTTAATGAATGCAACAGTTATTAAAGACCGACAGGGCTTTACAGGAACAGTGTTGTTCCTCAATCTCACTGTCTTCTGTCTCGAGGGCCAGGTTCTATCTTTATCTTTTTAACCTGTTCTTGCTGCTGATCACATCGACATCCTGAATATATATTTCAAACATATATTATATATTCTGTCTACTCTGAAATAGCTTTTTTTCTTTTCCAGAAATGACAGTGTGGGCTCCATGGTAACTCTGACAGCTTGACGGAGTAAATGTTAAATGGACTGTACTTGTATAGCGCGTCTCTAGTCTTCTGACCACTCAAAGCGCTTTTACATTACATGTCATCATTCACCCATTCACACCTATTCATTCATACACATCAGGACTCTAACTAACATTCACACACCGCGGAACAGCCTGCAGGAGCAATTTGGGGTTAAGTGTCTTGCCAAAGGACACATTGACAACGACTAGCGCAGCCCGGGATCGAACCCGTACGTTAAATAGCAGCTCCAGACACATGCATAGAAAAACATGCTGTTGTGTGATAACACTCAGACACATACAAAAATGCTAACACACACACACACACACACACACACACACACTGACAGTCTTCATTAAAACACAGGGCTGAATCCTACAGGTATGTTTCGTTTGATTTATATCCCACAGGCTTTGAGGCTTTTCCTCTGTTATTTATGTTCACTAGTAATTCAATTGTACGTGCAGGTCTGCAGGGCTGTACACTGATGCTGTCATGAGACATGTCCCGGGTTAAAATATGGATAACTACTTTAGTATTTTCCCACATTTAACAAGTATTCCCTACAGCTGCTTGCCACATGTTAGCAACCAAATCGAAGCAACATGATTATCTGCATTTTACACTTCTACACAATAGAGATGTTAGATATTTCTAATGCAGATGAAAATTAATTATTTCTCAATCATTTTTGTCCAGCAACCCAAACAAAGTCTGCATTGTTAAGTAATAATTGGAACAGTGCACAAATCTACATAACTATCAGACAGATTGTTCAATTTTAGGTGTTGAGAAGCGGCAGAGAGGTGGAGCGCTCCAGTAGAACCTGACCACAAGGTCCCTGGCTCATAAATCATATACTGGTCTCCTCTTTCCACGGCGTGCTGGGCCACAAATCAAATGCATCTTTCTAAGTTACGCTGTGTAGAACTATCGACTGCAGTGATTCAATACCGGCTATGAAAAAAAAAGAGGAGAGGAGAAATCTGTCGTCTATTTCTTTGGTATCCTTGTTGTCTTTCCCAGCTCTTCTCTTGTACCACCCCTCCTTCTTTTTCATTATCTCTGTGTCAGAATCATTGTGTCTCTTCCACATTATGTTAGTCTCTCTGTGACCGTCCATCTCTGGATCTACCCCATCTTTCTCTCTCCAGCCTCCTGTCCATCCGTGCTGTCTTTATAACACCGGTATTATAACCATCCCTGTACTTACTGTGCATCTCTTGCTCCCTCACTCTCTTCCTTCCTGCAGCTTCATTCCTCTCCATCTCTTTCCCCAGCTCTCTGTCATCACCTCCCTCTTCCCTTCCTTCTGCCCTGCTCTCTCTTCCCTTCGTCCCTCTCGCTTCCCCCTCTTTTGCCACAATTATCTCTGTATTAGTATCATGGCATCTCTCTCTAAGTGTCATTACATTGCTCTCTGGCTTTATAGCTATTCTAATCACTATGTCATATTGTCTCTCTCCTGGTGTCATTATATCTATCTCTCTGTATTTTCCTCCCTTATCCTGCGAGAGAGTGTTAGCTTGTTTTTATTCCACCCACTCACCTCCTATATTTATCACACGAAGAACAAATAGCACAACCTCTCTCTGTCTGTCTTTCTTGCTATCGCCATTTCTCGCGCTCTCTGTCAGCCCACTGTCAAACAGTTTAAGTAAATGGGACTGCCGTTAGATTCAAGCTTTCAGGCCATTTAGCTGGTGCTCAGTGGAGATAAAAGCAGGTCTCTGGAAAATAACATGAAAGTCCATCTACGCAGTTAACTATATTGGAATCTGTTTCTAAAAGACGTCGTGTTCTCCCGTGAAAGCAATTACTCTCTACACGTATTCATCGGTTTGGATTTTTTACAGCCATCGTGATGTTCATTCTGAATTGATAATGAAAGAGTGCGACTTTGGTCCATGCAACTTGCAACTAATGTGTTGAAAAAAATAAAATCCTTCAAAATGCAATACTTGTGGTCTGTGTGATTACTTTTTGAGAGTGAGATGACACTGTGCAAAGTTTGCTTGTGCTAACAAGTAAACAAAGTGTGAAAATTAATTAAAAAGCGAACTTGCAGACTAATAAACGCTGAACAAACGATGTTGAAAATTCTACCGAGCTCCTCGTTACACTTCAATAAGTTGATCAAAGAGCTTATTTGTCAAACACAAGATTAATATACTTGCCAGGTGTAAATTAGATGCACATTAAATTGTCATTTAAATCCATACTGCAGGTGATGAGCTAAACAAATCGTGAGGTAAGAGACAGGACATAGCAAGTCACCAGTCACCATAACAACCATGGAATAGAGGAGAGACGTGCATCATGCGCCATGTGACACACACACACACACACAGATGGAGAATCACAGAGAGACACAGCGAGAATCAAGGCTACATCCAGAGTAAATCCCAAACATTGTCAGCAAGGAATATGGGTTGGTCTCTGAAGATAGCGGAGATAGGTAGGATGGATGGTGTGTGAGTGTGTGTGTGTTTGTGTGTACTGTAAGTAAGCAACAAAGAGACAATCAAAGATAGGAGACCAAAATAAGGACAAAGTGCGAGAGGTGCATGGGAGAGAATTGCATGTGTACTGGTATTAGCACGTTTGTGTGTTTATTGTAAAGTATTATCTTAATTTTTCATCATTCTCGCTTTGAAAAACATTGACTTTGTGAGGGAAGACTCTGCGTCTGTAATCAATCAATCCTTTAACCTACAACTCAACAGCTTATGTTCTGAATAGAATGAATGGAGATGATTCAAAGGGTTTAAACCAAATACCAAACAAACTTAAGAAAAACAATAATTTGAGAGTACATCCCTTACTACAGGCCTTGCATCTCCCTGTGATAGCTGTGCAGCTGCACATAATACATCTTTCAAAATGTTTTACAAATCACAATTGATGTATTTTTCAGTACAGATATTACTGTCTCTGCAGACATGGTTGCTCACAGGCTCCGGCTGAAGTTCTGTCATTCCATTATTTGTATTTGCTTCAACAGTCTCAAGAGAGCAGCCCATGCTTGTTTGTTTGGGGGGTTTGGGAGCTGCTGACAGTCCGGTGATGCCAAAGCACTGGGGGCAGTTTCATGAAGTGATGGCTAATGCAGTGCAGAACAAAACGACAGCTCATTACTAAATGTGTCGCCACAGTCAAGAAATGCAAGTAGAAGACTTGCGGATTGGTCATTTTAGGGTCAAATGTTTAAAATGACATGACCGACTGCCATGGCTAAGACAGGGAGGTGAGAGTGGCATATGGTGCATAGTGTTCGACACTGCACAGCCGTCTGAACAGAGTTTGTCTGCTTCAAGTGTAAACTTGTAGAATTGAGTGTTTCGAGTGTCAGTTTCAATATGAAGCAGTCCATATCTACTATTTCCTAAAGTGTTTGTACTTCAATTTTTTTGGTCGATACAACCACCATAATAGGTCCTATGAAAAGTATCCCAGCGTGAGGTTACCATTGAGGATGAATTGTTTTGCAAGTCCCCATTTTATGGGGTCTTTGAAGGTTTTCTCTGCAATATTCACGAGCATTAATATAGCATCAAAAAACGACTTGCTATAGTGAAGTAATGGCTACCTGAGCAGAGAATGAAGTCGCTCTTCCTCTCTGTGTTGTATTCCAAGCTTCTCTGTGCTTTGTTTACGTAGCCGGGCTGTCCATGCGTGCCTTTTAGTGCACGTTAGTGCATGTATTAGCTCATTGGCCACCGGTCTGCATTGCACTCATACGGTGGCGGCATGGAAGTGTGGTACCCACCCTTTAGTTCCCTTCCCAGGTAAACACTGTGAACTTTGTCAGCACTGTTGCCAATAATTGCACTGTTGCCATTGTTTGCACTGGTAGCGCTGTTAGCACTGTTAGCTGCGAGCCACTGTCAGAAAATGGAGCAACATTAGTTTACATTTGGAGTTTGGATGAATGTAAGTCCAATATTCAGGACTCTTTCAGTTCTGTTTTTGGTACCCACCAACTCCTGAGGGAGGTATCTGTCTAAATGCTTTACCAGGAGTACCGGCTAGCTGCTGAGCAGGTAGTATAAAAGATTCTTGCTAAAAAACAGTTTGCCTGAGAGAGCGGTAAAAGTGAACCAAAACAGTAAAGTTGCAATGAGCTGAAAGATGGGTTCATCACTGTGACACTTGATTGATTGATATTATAAAAAAATTGAATGTCTCTGCTTTAAACATTACTAGCCTTAGAGGTCACTTATGTCAAAATATAGCTATGACTTTTCACAAAAGGAAAGATCTGTGTCCTCCCTTTCTGGACAGAGTTTACTGCAGTTTAAGCTGTCAAACTCTTTCGGCCTGAGTTTTTAGTGTGCAGCGGTACTCCTGCTCATGAAGGGGATGCACACAGAGCCATCTAACTGGAGAATAAGGGACAATGAAAATCACTGATGCCCCACTTGCTTGCAGTGCTACTGCTGAAAAAAGAGGGAGTGTACTCAATATTCAACTTACCCTTGGGAGAAGCTTAGAGAGGAAAAAAAGCCAATGAATTCCTTTGCATTCTTGAAAAGTCAACCTGTGAATGCTATGCGGAGGGCAAAGTGTCAGCAGACACAAACATATACACATACACACACACACACAAAACACACATTAGGATATCAATTCCATAGACTCAGCAATCTGCTGAACGTGTGTCAGAACACAGCAAAGCAAAGCGGTTGCTGAGAGCAAGCATTGGTAAGCAATCCTCTGTATATATGTTTGTTTGTGTAGGTGTGTGTGTGTGTGTGTGTGTGTGTGTGTGTGTGTGTGTGTGTGTG
>NW_022280036.1:6088529-6095076 GCF_004355925.1 Anarrhichthys ocellatus
TGTGTGTGTGTGTGTGTGTGTGTGTGTGTGTGTGTGTGTGTGTGTGTCCTTGGGTGTATTCCTTGTATATGTGGTAAACTGTACAATTATGCTGAGATGTTCATAAATAAACTGTAGCTGGTGGTCAGGACTGGGTCACTCTTTGATTGCGCATACAAACACGCACACACGCACACACACACATACAGCACTTGAAAGTCCCACATTTTACTTTGAATCTTTTTCTTCCATAAACTACTTTCTGGCTTTCTCTCGCACTCACCTCCCCTGTCTCTAATTGTCTCTCCTCCTCAATGAAGATGTTTCTCCCTGACAGAGGAAATCAATTGCTTGTTTCATCTGACAACAATGGTGTTTTACTGCAAACAAATAACGAATGAAAGCGGTCCTGTAGCCCAAATTCATACAATAGTTAGCAGCGGTTACCTTGTTTTTCTTTTTGTTAAATAAAAACATCACCAATTTGCTACTATTTATTCTCTATAATCCATCACAGTTAAGAGCTATATTCTTTAAAGACATTTTATGTTTGGCTTTGCTTACAGTTAATAATCTGGCCCCAACTGGGATAAATATAAGTCTTCACACACTTGTCACATTACAAACAATCTCACATCATTTTTTACTTGATAAGAATATTTTACGAGTTTGTAGAAAGACCAAGCAATTTTAAACTGGATCCGACAGCCTGAATCTTTTTTTTTTTTTTAATCATAAAAACTGCTAAATGAGAGGGTATATGGGCAGATTACATCAAATGCCAAATATGTTTTCTTTCAACACATTATTAAGCAATGCCGCATGTGGTTTTGATTGTGCAAATGTGTGTTATTGCATATTTATCTGCGGGTGTGTGTGTTGCAAGGACCCACACATGCAAGAGTAAAAGATTTAGACACTCACTAGTTTTTTATGATAATTTATACAATTTCTCCCTCTCTACTTCTCCGTTTGCTCTCATGGCAACAATCATTATACGAGCATGCATTTTTCAGTGAATGATGTAGATTTTATATCTTTAGATATGTATCATTATTACTTCTAAACGTTTAAGGTGAGGTTACTGTTACACATCATTTGACCAAGAGCTATGTCTGCTCGTTAACCTCCTGTAGCTTAATGATATTTCAAACCTCATTTAGAGTAAACCATAAAATTGATGTGAAATTATTCTTTCAAATCTAATTAAAATCTGGTAGCAGTCTTTCATTTTTCTGTCCTTCTCTTTTTCTTTCACTGGGTATTTCCTTTGTTAACTGGGGATATTGAACTTGATTTAATTTTGTTGAATTAAACATTCTTTCTACAATAATCATGACTTTAGAGACAGAGAATTTAGTGAGTTATATATTTTTTACTGTTATTTTATCTATTATTTAATCTTTCCTTTAATCAAAGGGTTATCAAGTAATAACTGTTGTTGCAAAGAACAGATTATGAACTTCTTTTTTACACATTGTAATTATATTGTAACTGCATCACAAGATGTATGTATGTATGTATGTATCAAGATACATTATGAATCTGGGAGGTGAATGTGAAGTATCAGCCCATTACAGGTGATATGGGAACTTTATTTAGCTTTCGAACACTTTATCAGCACATTAAAAAGCAGGAATCTCAATAATTCATACACAATTGAGCTGTTCTTACAACTTGCATAATTAAATTTGGGTCATTGCTGATGGAAGCCTTCAGGACCTGGACATGTTTCTTAAAACTGATGAGTTAAAAACTAGGTGTTTTAAGAAAGAAATCATTTGGTAGAAATGATGCCTTTAAGCCTGCAGCTGTTCTAAACCACAGCATGTAGTTATTTAAATTGATGGCCAGAGACGGGCTCAAGTAATTCAGTTGTAAATAATTAAGCTTCCTTTCTCCGGCAAAATGAATTGCGTTCTGTCAATGCTATTATTTTCCTAATTAGTTACACCTGCAACGGTTCAGTATTTTACTGTTCTAAACAGACTTTTACTGGAGGAACAAAGGAGTTAGCAGGAGAGGGAAGTATATCACTGTAAATTCACTTTGTAAGGGCGTCTCTGTATCGGTCTTCCTTCTGGTTTTTTGCTCCGTGCCTGTCTCTTGAGTATATTAGTCCTTGAGGACTTTTGTGTCTCCTGTGTAAATGAGAGGGCGAGAGACAACAGGTGAGGGCGATGGAGAGAGAGACATATGCTGGGTATTTGTGTGATACCTTTCAGTGTGTCACAGTGCACAGTTTTAAAATGCATGTGCACACAAACAGGGCAGTATTACAGCTGTTTTCTAATGGTTGTGACTCCAACAAGGTGCGTTTGCTGGCCGACTACCCACACAGGAAATGCGGCCTTGGTCTCTGAAGTTTGAGTGTGTGTGTGTGTGTGTGTATACTAGAAATGTTTTAAGGCTCATGCACACCGAAAAAAGATCAAAAGAAAGATTTCTATAAATTACCTGAAATTTTTCATTCGCAGAGATACACAACAAAGAGAAATGCAAGGAGAGAGGCATAACTGAATACACACAATGAACAGAGATGTAAAAGAGTGCAAACGTGAGAGCAAGGGAAACGGAGAGAGAGGCAGCTGAGCTCTTTGCATCTATATACAGGTATCTGCCCCTGGGGCCCTAATACTCTATACACTGCAGTATGCTTTGTTATTCATCTGTTGGGACATTGATGTTTCACATGAGCTAGCAGGTTGTGCGAATATGAGAGAGAGAGAGAGAGAGAGAGAGAGAGAGAGAGAGAGAGAGAGAGACAAAGAATAAAGCAGAGAGTGTATAAGTTAAAATGGGAATGGCGTGGATGTGAGAAAAGATAGAGCAGAGGTAAAAGTGGAAAAACAAGAGAGAAACCGAGGCAGAGGGGCAGGAGGTCAGCAGCGGGGACAGGTATGTTAAAACACTGTAACTGTTACAGGGACAGAAAAAAGAAAGGATGAGAAGGAGAGAAAGTGTAAGAGCTCAAGCACAAATAAAGGTATAGAGAGAAAAATTAATAAAAAAGAAGAGAAAGAAGGTCACAGAGCATGACAATCCTGAAAAGCATGATTGCATTCATTCTGTGGATTGCTTAGTTTTGTGGCTCTACAAGATTAAAAAAATGTCCCACCTGTACTTTGAAATATTCAAAACAATAACTTATGAAAGCTTTAGTAACATACATTTTAAACAAATTAAGATGCTTTTAAAGGGCCTGAAAAAGTATTTGTTTCTCTATCTGATTCTTGCAGTGGGCTCAAACATGAACACAATATGTTATGCCAAGAGGTGATTTTATATTAAAACTTTTTTTTCCGTATTTCTATTCTTTGTCCGTGCTCTTCTGAATGGTTTGAAATGGGTGAAGCTCAATTTGGAAAAACATGATGTCACACATTCCTGTGCACCAATCAGGGATGAGCAGCATTTGAATAATTGACTCTTAAAACTTTTGATAAATAATAAGACGTTGTTATTTTTAACCTATCTTTGATTGTTGCACATTTAATATGAATATTTATTGAAACATGATACGTTTCCAGGGACTTCAAATAGTGTACTTGCTTGGAGTAATGAATACATTATTTCAGTTTCAAAACAAGTCCCTGAACTTATGTGCTAGAATGTTGGGGAAATGTATAATGTGTCACACATTTAAGATGTTCAGACATTACTAATAGCAGTATTGCCCTGGTGTAGTGGGTCAATTTGCTTGCAACTGCTATTGCTATCATTTCCTGCCTGCATGAGTTCAACAATATTTTAGCTTGCAGTGATATTACTATACCAGCTATACTATACTATACCAGGGAGAGGGCACAACAGAGGAAGATGTCAACACAAATTAGAGGGGTCAGTGTTGTCTGGTATCAAGTTGTGCCTGCTAAGACCACGGCTTATTTCATGCATTGTTTTTGTGCATTGCATTGCACGGACTAAAGCACACCAAAGAATTGTGATTACTGCAACAATTCACAAGGAGGGATGGATTATTCTTACCAGCATTTGACGTCTACAAGTGCTTGTATTATGTATGAGGGGCTTTCCTTTTCATTTGATGAAATTCTGTAGCTATCTGAAGGCAGCAATACAGGAATGTGCACTTCATCTGTGGCATATCATTTGAAGGATAGAGCGCATTTTTAAAGGAGCTCACATTCCTCATCCTTTAAAAAAAATCTTGCTGAACCAGAGCCAAAACTGAAACACACTTGTTGCATATTGGGAGAAGTGTGTATATGTGCTTTGAGACTCTGCACTTCCTGATAAAGCACATCAGTTTCCTCATGGGAGAGTTTTGGTCTCTTTTCTCCATTACAAAGTGTCGGTGTGTGGTGGGAGCACAGCACGCTGCTGCTAAATGGGATGAGAGGAGCTGATCTGATTGTTCCTGATTGATAACGATAATTTATTCCTCCTAATCCAGCCTCTTTTACATTAGCGCTGCAGGTGCAGTGCCGGAGCGCTACAGCCTCTGGTCATGAAATTACCAAAAATCTGTCAGTCATGGCCAAGTGCACTAGTGCAGGAAATTCGAGTCACAGAAATAGGGCCCTCTGAGGAAGTAGAAGGGGAGGTTGAAAGGAGGAGGAGAGGGAGTGAGAAATGGAATGGAAGTGGAACATGGAGAGAGAAGAGGGAGAAACTGTTGTCTCCTTTCAAAGGGAGAGGGGGGGGGGGAAGGGAGAAACAGCGAGAACACAAAGAGTGAAACCCCCTTTCCCATCTCATAGGAAGAAATGAAAACTTGTGTCGTTACCAGGGAGGGTGCTTTTATTCTGGTGTTTCTATAGCAACAGTTTCTATGTGCTCATTTTACCGACCTGCAGTTATTATTATGCAATGTGTGAAAAAAAACACACAAATGCCAGAAACAATATGATTATTACCAATCAGGCAGAGACAGAGACATACAGCACTGGTTGATACACATATAGAAACAAGTGAACACACACGCACACACGCACACACACTGGTGCATGGGACAGGGTTAAGATGACATGACATGTTGCCTCCAGGGCTTCCTCAAAAACAGGGAAGTGAAAAAGGATTTACAGGTAACAGGGAGTACAAAAAACTGAAATTGAGAATTGAGAAAAATGGCATTCGGATATATGCTTCCCATTTCTTTACTTTTCTGTCACTCTGTCTTACCATCCCCGGCTCTTTATGTCTCTCTGTGTGTCCTTATCTGTACATGTATCTGTACCTTTGTCTGCATCTGTTTATATGTATGTGTGGCTATATAGCTGGCATGATTGTGGCACGTTGTCATTTTCAGGAAGACAGATTGAGACTGAGAGGCAGAACCTAGAACATCCATCTTCTACAGTGTGTGTGTGTGTGTGTGTGTGTGTGTGTGTGTATGTGTGCGCAAAAGCTCACAGCTCTTTAACAAACTACGTCATGTTCATGCATGATTTAGTAAGGGATTTTAAACATACACACACGGGCAGGATCATTAAACTCCGCGGATGCTGCCTTTTGCCTTCAGCACATCCCATGACAACAGAATCCCATCAACACTTTAACCTAACCTTTTGTTGCTGCGGTAATCGCTGATTAACAATCTGTTAGAAAGACAAGAAAAAGTCGAGCAGGAAGATAGAGGGGGACAGATGGGGGTGAAGCTGTGATAAAGGCAGCAAAGGTAAATAAATGCAGTGAATGAGAGGATGAGAGAGAGAGATTCTCTCGCAGGTCAAATGCATGGCGTCTACTCAGCATGAATCACTCTACATGACAGGCTATTGCAATTAGCCTATTATAGGGACAGTAATCACATTACCACGAATGGGTTCCTATTGAGATTAAACAGAATGCATTTAGGAGCTGCTACAAGGTTCAAGGAATTGAGGCACTATGGCTTTGACTTGGGCTGTAAAAAATATTGAAAATGTCAAGTATCACAATTTTATGTTTTGTGTTACTGTCACGATTCTAAAACAACTATCGATATGTATTCATAGTTTTCATGCAAAAATGTGTGTGTGCAGTCTCAAAGTGCTGTGATATTGGATGTTACAGAAACTGTGATAAATGCTAATGCAGATCCCACTGTTCTGATTGCATCAAAGAATGATGAGATTGTATGTATATGGTGGTGTGTTTTTTGTACTATTATACTACTATATACCACTAACAGCCTGACAACAATTAGATTTAAAATATTGCAATATGTCACCTTGCTTACAGTATTGTAATATAATGTGATATATTGAATTGTAACCCCTGTATCGTGAAATGTTTTGTAAACCTGATTCTTTCAAATACCCAGATCTAGCGTAGCATTTTAATCCATAAAATCAAGACACTGCAAATTATCTTAAACCGTAAATTAGCAACAAACACATCCTGCCTCAAACAATGACAACATCAAAAAGAAAGAATTGAGTAAACTCAAGGCAGTCTGCTTCAGCCGTCCAGTGATTTTGGTCTCAGGGGGGTCTGACTCCTGAGGAGCATGACATCCTGTCACCATCGCCACCCTCAGCATTATGCATGAACTCTCTCTCTCTGTCCCTCTTTTTTTCCACACACACACACACACACACACACACACACACACACACACACACAC
>NW_022280036.1:6095086-6110929 GCF_004355925.1 Anarrhichthys ocellatus
ACACACACACACACACACACACACACACACACACACACACACACACAAACATACAGAAACTCTCTGCTGGCATGGGTGGATGTTATTTATTTCCCTGAGTTTAGTTTTCCAGCCAGAAAGACAGTAACCTCATCTGACCACTAAAAGAGACCCACCAAAGGAAACTCACAGGCCAAACTTAGGAACACACACCACAAGTTAGGGGCCAAAACCCAAAGGCAAGGATTGCAATGATGCTTTAAGCGTTACTGTTACTGTCACCTTTGGTGATTTGAAACTCTGAATTATTCTTTAAAAATCATTTGTTTGACATTTTACCAACATTGATGAGAAGATATTTGTTTTCTTCCGCATGGTTCCACTACAGAGATAAGAGCAAAGACCTCTTTAGCCGAGCTTAGCTCAAAGAGTGTTAGCAGCTGGACACTGCAACCAGTGCTCCAACAATATTACAACAATGAAAATGTCCCTCAGTATTCAGTAAATCAGACCTGTTTTTGATTTATATGTGACGCCGGATTGCTTGTTACAGGATGGCTCATCAACACGGCCTCCTTAACCACATACAATCCGCTGTGCTTAGTGTAGGTGTGTGCAGTGATGAACATGTGTGTGCTTGCCAGAGAGAGCATTTACATACGGTACTGAATGAAACAAGCTTGAGATTATATATATATATATATATATTGTGTTTTAAATAAATACAACAAGAGCACTATATGTCCATATAACTGAATATAGTTATAAGACTGTGATCATTGTGAGAGGGAGAGGAGGCAGGGGGGTAAAAGGAGAGAGGTGGAATGGATCCATGGAAGAAGGATTAGTACTTAAAGAAATGAAAGAGAAGAAACACTGATCATAGAATTCTCATTAATGAGTGAAAGGACAAAGAGGGATAGATGCTTCAAGAGATCGTGAATCCAGAGCTCTGAAGGGACCACTACATCAAAATTATTCTCATGATATTATTATCCAAAATAATCTCCTAAAGTCTACTGTGAGAGTGAAATAAAAGGGAGATTGTTTTATCTTGTACCGATAGCTAGTTAAAAAGTATTAATGTACTTGTTAATGTCACTGAAAAATATGTTATGTAGTTATTGAAGAGACAACGACAAAGTATTTATCTGGAATATCTGAAATGGAGGGTAATCCTGCTTCACAAAATATCACACAAAGCAGACTGAGAAGTTGAAAAGTAGGTGAAATAACATCAGTAAGTCAGACCTTATTGGCTACTAATTATAAGCAACGTTTTAGAAGTTATTTCATGGTACAATCCGTCATCTGGCTTAATGAACAAATCCTACATCTTGACATTTAGATTCTCTCTGCACTCTCCATGAAAATGGAAAGAAATTGTCCTTTTAAAGTTTTACACGTATTGATTTTTGTCTCGTAATTGATTCAGAGGATTTAACTTCTATATATAATTGAATTAATTTTCCTCAGGGACGTTTATTAAATTTTTCACTGTGGTCAAATGAAAGAGAGTATATCTCATGCAATCATATTGCAATGGAGTAATAATTGTAAGATTGCTGTACTGTATAGTATGCCATGTGCTGTAATGACGTTGCCTTGGGAATTTGTTGGTGATTCCCACTCTGAAATATAATGAAGAAGTTTCTCAGTGCGAGTGTTTCCTTATTGTTAACTGTTTATTGTACTCTTCTAATCAGACTCCAGTCTGTGTTCTTTCTGACGTAGGGTGCCCCAGTAGATCACCTTAAGCCTGACGTCATGGTTTGAATCCGGCTGAGGGTCATTTGTTGCATGTCATCCCATCTTTCTCTCCCCTGACTTTCCTGTCTCCCTCACTCACATTTACAAATAAAGCAAAAAGGCCAACAAAAAATCTGCAATCCTTGAGCACAAATAGTTTTATGCCATTAAGTAATTGCCCTTCAACTTTTTGAATATATAAAGAGTAGTTGTCTAATTGTCTCCATTATCGATTGCGGACCAAAATAAATTTCAAAAGTTCTGACAATGAAAACAATAGGCAGTACATGTATTGAGTCAGGCAGGCGAAAACATTGTCTCAAATATTGTTCTGTCAGGCACCACTCAGCTGACTGGTGGTCTCTATCATCGGTTTGCACCTGCAAAATAGCTTCCAGAAGACATTTATATTGCCAGAACCAACATTTAGTATAACTATTTAAGCCACACTAGTGATGGTCGGTGAGCGGGTCTACCACTTTGGTCCAGACTCAACTATTTCAACAACTATTAGATGGATTGCCATAAAACCTTTGTACGGACACACTCTGCTATCTAGTGGACGACGCATACTGAATTTTCCTCTACTGCCACTATGAGGTTGATATTTATGGTGTTCAGTCAAATGTATCATGAATTGCCATGCAGTGTACAGGCATTAATGTCCCCCTCAGGAGGAATTGTAAAAACAAATTGGTGATGTTAAGATCCCTTAGTCTAATGTTTCACCTAGTCACAGTTTTTATTCCTCCAGTACTTTCTTTCATAATCAAACACTGTGCTTATTAGCGTGCTAACACATCAAATTTGGAACCAAACGATGTTACGTTCACAAAGAAGCAAGACAAATAACTTCTTCTGAAATGCCCCAAGTGTGGTGCTACAATATGGCATTCAGCTCGATGCAAATATCTGCTGAATTATACTTATCCCATCTGCTCAAAGGGGGCAGAGGGGAATCTGGCATCGGAAGAGACCCTGGACAGAAAGAGAGACAACTGGAGTCACACACAAAGACGACTGGAGGGGAGTGGTGAATTGGGTTGGAAAGACAGTGGAGAACAATCTGAAAGTAATCTGGACACTCCAGATGGTTTGAAGTTTGTGTGTGTGCGTGCGTGCATGTGTGTCTTGGTGTGCGTGTGTGAGCACATGTACATACAGTATGCACGTCTCTGTTCTTGCCAGCCTGTCCACTTAAGCCTGTGTGAAGGTATTTACGTGTGTTTGTGTGTTTTGTGTTACTTCAGACAAACAAGAACATCTGGTATGTGCACAATGTGGACGTTTTGATCTCATCTTGATTGGAAAAGACAACCACGGAATCCCATGCATTCATATTTTGTTAGCATTTGCTTGACTAGATTGTGACCTAGTAGATAGTTGTCATGAGTGTATGACACATTTTTTCTTTTGTGTGTGTGTGTATGTGTGCGTGTGTAGGTGTTCATGAAAAACAGTGTGTTTACAGTGATATAAGGTTAATAAATCAATAGCCATCGCTATCTGAGAAACAATTACTGCTGCCTTTCATGTTGGTCTCACACACACATGCACACACACAGACACGCACACACATTGCTCTACGTGCCCTGTATACTGGAGGAGCTTAAGGAGTAAACTGTATAAAGTGTTTCTCGAGGAGAGAGTAGCAGAAGATGAAAGATGGAGGGAAGAAGTGCAAGGAGAGTTTGTAAATGAGGAGAGGAGTAGATGCACAGAAGGTTGAGACATGCATGTAGTATGCCATAGGGGTGGTACCTTCAACCTTGATTTTTTTTTAATTGTTTTTATTATTATTTTGTTTGCAGTTCTGGCTTTTACATGGTGCTGTACTTTTTTCATACAATACTTTTTGTTTCCCGTTTGTTTTTTCTTTCTTCAATGTAAGCTACATTGGTTAGCTTTCACAGGCTTCTTCATGTGGTCAGTGTTGTTCTACTCTAGCTCGTGTTCATCTTTCTCACTCATCTTACTTTAGCTGCTTTACGTTTTGCTCTGCCTTTGTTGAGTTCTGGCTCTGGTTTGTTGCAGTTGCGGCAGTTACATGTATAGCTTTGACCAGATTTGTTACACATTAGCCTAGCTTTTGGCAGCTTTAAGAGCTGCTTTATTACTAATTTACAGTTTTTTTGTCTCTCGCTCAACACAGACAGTTAACAGCTGTTCATGAATTCTTCAAAACCTACAGTAGCCAGCTGTATATAGTCTTTTCTTATGTGTATGGGTGTGTGCAACTACGTATGTCTCCTGTGAAGTATGGCCATACATGCATATACAAGTATTCAGCAGCAACTGACACCCAGCGGAAATGTCGAGATCCAAACATACTGCTCAAACAGCATAAAGGTGGTGGAAGAGAGATCAAGCAGTTGTACTCTACATCGGGTCATATCCCACCTCATCATAGTGTCAGCTGAGACATTTTTCCTCTATGGCAATGAGGTTTCTCTAACTTTAAAATCAATTTACATAAGGTTTTAGTTCCATAATAATAATCAAACTTTAACCTTCTAGCAGACCATATTTTGAAGAAACTAATATTATGTGTGATACATTAGATCATTTCAGCCATTTCATACAGTGATGGGCAGCATTTTTGAAAAACACGTTTTTGCCCTCAAAACACAAGTAGCTGCATATGAGCTGGCTTCGTTTGTATGCGTGCATGTGCATGTCCATGCAGTTAATGTTAAAGATATATACATGTAAACTCTATGTTCAATGTGACCCGAACCCCCTAACCCTAAAACCTGCAGTGTGTATTGTCTTTGGATTATTAATGAGTGAGCGATGTGATCACATGGTACATAAGCTGTTAAAACACCACCATACAGTATTCTGTGTATGTTTAAGTGTGTAGAGGTGCGTGTGTCATGGGATGTTATTTCTGCTCAGAGATCAGTATAGATCGCAGCACTTACATCTAAATAATATACAGAACTGTATGTACTCCTATTCAGGCTCTGCATGACAGTTTCACATGCCATATGCGCTGGTGTCATGCGAGGCTGTGAGGCATGTGTTGCATTGTGTTGGA
The DNA here is from genome assembly GCF_004355925.1 of Anarrhichthys ocellatus. Classification (NCBI taxonomy): domain Eukaryota; kingdom Metazoa; phylum Chordata; class Actinopteri; order Perciformes; family Anarhichadidae; genus Anarrhichthys; species Anarrhichthys ocellatus. The sequence continues at coordinate 6,099,855 of NW_022280036.1, forward strand.
GTTGCATGTGAGGACAGGTGCTTGTTACACTGTAACACTTGGCGTGGCACAGTGAATTATATAAAACACAACCTATTAAATTATTTGTAAAGATGTTGGAGGATATATGATAAAACATGTATGATTAACTTTTATCTATACATTCTCTGTCTTGACAAACGTTCAAGACAAACAGCTGTACCTTTGAAATCTGAAGTATGCAAGGCAGGACTGCAAAGCATGGTTTTACATCCAACCGAAATGATATTATGTGATGCAGGAGGCAGATTTGAGATCCGGATAATCTAATATGATTTTGTCTCGTCTCTCTCTTCCAGCTGAATCTTGTGGTGGTGTAGTCCAAGGACTGAATGGCACCATAGAGTCGCCGGGTTTCCCCCACGGCTATCCCAACTACGCCAACTGTACATGGCTGATAATAACAGGGGAGAGGAACCGAATCCAGCTAACCTTCGTCACGCTGGCTCTGGAGGAAGACTTTGATATTGTATCAGTTTACGATGGACAACCATCACCTGGCAACTTAAAACTGAGGTTAGAAATGATTCTTTCATTTACAGTGTGATCTTCTCTCCTGCTCCTCTGTTGTTCTCCCTCTTTCCTCTTTCACTTCAAACCTCTCTGACTGTCACAGTTTGAGTATAGCCGTCCCTCTTCTCCAGCACCATCTACCTCCGCTGAACAGAAACCTGACATTGGGACACCAACGTTGAATGCTTGTTCCTCCCTAGTTGCGGAATGACACGTGTCGGCCTTAATTTGTGTTTTTTTATAAGCATTTCATATGCAGAAGTAGTTTAAAAAAAGGACACCAGTTTTCGTGCATGGTTTTCTCTTTTTTCCCGGGGACCAAAGAAGTTTGACAAATACATTGAGATTCAACAAAGCATGAACTTTGACATAGCAACGGTTGGGAAAACCAGGGGATTAAAAACGTAATCTATAACACAATACACTGGAATATACAGGCTGTTAGTCTTTTCTTCAACAGAAATTAACTAAATTTCTTTGCATGGCCTTGAGCTTATCAAGGAAAGTTCAACAGTTTAATTTAGGCTACAGGGGCTTCTGATAAACCATGTGGGCCTGTGAACCAGCATGCCGGGCTTGTTCCATTGTACCTATGTGTTACAGAACAGTGGGAAGAAATAAAGGCCCTCCTAAAGGCTATGGCAAATATAATGAAAAGGCTAAAATATACTTTGCTGCAAAGGGTAAAGATTTAACTTCTTTGTAAAAGATTAATCTGAAGATGGAGCGAGGCAGAACAGAAATGGGTTTCTTTATTGCATGCATTATAGGCTATGCATTTCAAACTGAGTTCTCTCTCTCAGGTTAAGGCTGTTAAAATATGTGATCATATCGAGGAGCGTAAATGACATAAGAACAACGAGGAAGAGCAGGAAAGAAAGTAGATAAAGTAAAGCCTATACTATAATCTGTATAGGTTGGAGGGAAAAAGAAACATATCTTTTACAATTCAGGATTTGTTCACAAATTCCAAAACTTTGACGGCATTAATAACAGCTACTAACTAGTATGACATAAGAGATATTGAGTTTTTTAAAGCCCAAAGTGACGTCCTCAAACGTCTTGGTTTTTGCGACAAACTGTCCCGAATCTAAAGAGATTCACTTAATAATTGTATAGACTAACAAAACCACAAATCATTTATTCATTTGAGAAGCTGGCACCAGAGAATTTCTTTTTTTTTTTTCTCAAAAAAAATAGATTTTAATTGTGACTTCAACACTGTTGAACTCAAAAACATAAGGCAAATGTGGGGTAGTCACACATTCTTTAGATGTTGAAAACCTGACATCGTCAGTTTGCGGTTAAACTGTAGCTAATCTATTTAGTGGGTCATTTAAATCTTTAAATCTCTTATTTGTTTATCAACAAAAATGTGCAGGGAAATATAAGTCATTGAATGATTGGCAGCACCAGTATTTGGTGAGTTGTAGGACTGTAATTTTGCAAAAAGGGGGCAGATAGAACAGCATCTACAGAGCTGGCAAACTGTGCGAAGCTTATTCATAGTGCTCGGCTTGTGTGTAGGAGGGACGAGCTGGGAATGCACCAAGTAGTGTTTGAGGTTGGTGGTGCAGTTATGGATAACTGTGGGTTTTTCTTTGAAAACGTGATGTAGCTGTATTATGTGTCAGCGTTTGAATAGAACACTTTTATTTTCTACTGGCTAGAGGAGAATAGTGGAGACTGCAGAGTGTACTTAGCGGTGAGTTTGTGTGGACACCTAAAGCAAGTATGCCATCTTTAAGCCTTCGTTATGTCTCTCGTTTGCTGCTTTGCAAAGCCAAGGCTGCAGTAAAGACAGTTCATTGTAAATATCATTATGTGAGCTAAATCAACGTAGAGGTAAGTCCAGTATTCCATCTTGAAACACTGTATTAAAGTGTACTCTATATTCATAAATGAACCATGTGCTTTTCATCAGTCATATGTACATCATTTCTTAATAGAAGTATGAAAGAGGATTTAGATTATCGTGGCTCTGGGAAATTCACATTTCCAAGTGTTTGAGACTGTTAGTTGTGATGAGAAGCGTTTGTTTGTGGCACACAAGCCTCCTTTGTCTCTTGACATTTACTCAACAATTACTTTGATGTGTGAATACATACAACCTTTTTTTTTTGTCAAATTAAATCCCAAAACTCAACTCTGAATTACCACCCTGATCTGTTCAGCATGATGCTTGTCATACGTATTTAGTGTAGGTTATTATAACAGCTCTTTGGGGAGCTTGAGCTCACCCGCATCATTCAGCTTGTGTTTTAGATCCACACGAGCCATTAGGGTCAATACGTTTAGTTTGGGCTTATGTTATTCTTCACTGTACTCGTCCTTTACAATGTTTATTTCCAAAATGTCAGAATGTGTCTGTGAAATGACCTTGAAAAGCTATTAAGTATACTAAAACAAATGAAGAGAAAGTGATACGATATCTGAAATGTGAAAACAAATGTGAAATTCCCCAATATATTATAAACCACAATTGATTTTTTTTATACTTCATTTCTTCAACACTCATTTTATTAAATCATCTTTCTCTCTTTCTGTCTTTTTTCCCTTTTCTTTCTTTCTTTTACTTGTCAAAATCCATCCTTATTCAACTCACTGCCTCTGCTGTGATCAGTTTAGGATCAGCCATGCAGTTTAGTTTAACTAAAACAAAAAAGATTCTCTTAAAAACAGGTTTATCTTCTCACCAGGATTCCTTGGTTTAGCTTTGTGTTCTACAGGATGTCTACTTGATTTTTTACACTTGAAGACAGCATAACGAAAGATAGCTTTAAAAGCACTAGTCCTTCAAATTTCATGTCACGATCAATCCCTCTGAATCATCACTTATGATCAACTACAAGTGTGTTGCAGTGTCTGTATCTGCAGAGACCCTGCCCTCTGCTACTATTTTCTCTTTCCTCCATATTTTGCTGTGTTCATTTGGGTGTCAGCTTTGGGCAGTGGGTGGGAAGCCCCCAGCCAATAACAGTGCTCAGGTAAGGTTTGGACTTTATCAAATCGTAGCGACCGACTCACATTGCTGTCTCCATCTCTCTGTCTTCTGCTCTCTGTCTGTGTCATGGATCTTTAAAGGGCTGCAGGTCTGTTTGACCCAGAGCGGGGTACACACTCACACACATACAGGCAGAGCAGAGAGGCCACAACACAGCGCAGTCGAGCGGACAGGATAAAGCATTTGCTTCCGCTGCATTCATTGAAAATCCAGCGACGCTGCAGTCTGTTTGAAATGTTGAATGCAGTTTATTGCTGCTTATTTTAGGACAATTCATCAATTTGTTTTTATAAAATGGTTGATGTAGATAACTGCAGTAGTAAGTGAGGTGTCAGCTGCAACCCTTTGCCAGCTTGTCGGATTTGCCTCTGGTGTTAATTAGCCCTGGAGATATTTGGCACCCGCATTACCGGCTAGCCACCCAAGCATACCAGGTGTATTTAAAGTATTTTTTTCCGCTGCAAGCCCTCAGATGTACAAGTTCTGTAGAGGAGTGGTGCATTAGTTTCTTCTAGACTAGAGCTTCTGCCCTTAAGTACAGTCAATGAGCGCTAACAGTGAACCTATTCCCAATGTCATTTAGAGCAAGTGACTAAGCTAGGAGTTGCGGTCTCATTCTGTACTCGGCTCAGCTCCTCTGTTGATGGAAGCACTTCTCTGAATGGTGTGGACATGCAGCATGACAGGCAGCATAGTGCTGAAATGAGAACACTGGTCGGCCTTCTTCTGTGCCCTCAGGTCTGGCCTGGTGTGTGTCACTGTGGGCAAACCTTCAGTCCAGATTGTAAGGCTTCCTGGTAGCTATTACCATCCCCCCTTTGCTTGTTAGAGTGCAAGTTATATTTTTACATAAATGTGAGAGCTGATTCCAATTATCCAGCTTCTGCCTTTTCTCTGTCTGAGCCCTACGAGGGCAGTGGTCAGTCGGTTGACCTAACACACTCTCCTCCTCTCAGCTTCTGGCTGAATGGTGCAAGACTTGCTGATATGAACCCATCAGGCTGCCCACATGAACAGTGGGATGGAGCCAAGAGGAGCTGACTGCTCTCTCTTTGTTCACAAAGAGGAGCACAGAAGAGGCAGGATATATCTTTCTCTCACAGCCATCCCTCCAACTGCCCTCTGACCTGATGTGTGGGGAATGCTGCAATCTCATATGTAGAAGAAGGGCTGATCCGGCATCTGTGGCCTCTTCTCACCAGCCGCAGCGCTGCATCAGCAGTGGTAACTCCACTTCATCCCACTCTCTCTGATGACAGATGTCAACAGTGTAAAAATATTTATTTCTGAAATGGAAAAGCTTCTCTCATACAGGAACCACTGCCTGCTCTTTGCCAGTGGTTTACAGTGTTCAAGAAAGACAGTAGTGAAAGTCCACATTCCCTTAGTCACAGTTTGTTGAAGTGGTGAGTTGAGATGCACCGTACTTTGACCAAACTGTTTTGCACATACTGCCCATATTGAAAATATAGAAGGGGTTTGAAAAGTTCCCAAGGGATTTTTTATTATTTATTCGTCATTGAACAAGAAACATAAAACTTTTTACAGGCGTCACTCAAGCCTACAGGTTGTTAGTGAGGGAGACTCAAAAGATGGACTTGCCTTTTAGTATCACGAGTATCATAATATTTATTGCAGTTATTGGTGTATTGGCTGTCTCTGATGTAATGTCTGGCTTCTGTAAAGTGTCCTAGTTCTCTTTCTAACACATGCTTAATACAATTTGTACAGTTTGTCATATTCACTGTCTAAAAGACTTTTTAAATCCTCTACCATTTAAGACTGTCTGAGCCTTTGTCACATCCAGGTGTCACTGGGAATGTGACATGTTAGTCGGGGATGTGGTGATTAAAAGGAACTTTGTATCCTGCTGCTGAACTCTTGTGTATGAATTTGAGAAGTTTTATTGTCAGAGGTTAGAAATGTGAATTTTTTCATTTTCTGTGGCGGAAATTGCTGGCCGCTGTTGATCTTTTCTTACAATCCCCAGCCCCGCTGATCGGTATGGTGGCGGTAAACTACAAAGATCTCTGTATGGGGTGATGCTGGTCATTGGGTGGGGCTGTCAGGCAGTTGAATATGGAAATGAGGCTGACATCAGCTGTCGTCAAAACACCAGACCTTAACCAGGTAGTCAGCTGTTTGTTTCCCATTTCCAACCGCCAGTCTTTTTTATGCGTGAACAAGATCATTCCCGAACCTTAGTTATGTGTTTATTATTGTAACCGTGACAGCGAGACTTCCCCCGACTAAAGCAAAGTAGTCATGTTAACCCAAACCACGATGTTCCTCGAACCTTTACAATGTTATTCTTTTAATCCATGATCTGTACCAAAACCTCCACTTAACCTAACCAAAACATGAAGGAGCTGAATTTAAACTTCTGCTCTTCTGATTTAAACTATTTGCTATGTAGAGACATGGTGGGGTTATTTCTACCTGAGCAGAGAATGAAGTCGCTCTCCCTCTGTGTGGGTTGATATCCGATCTTGTCCTTGCTTTGTTGACATAGCTATGTGTGCTTTTTAAGGCATGTTCGTGCATGAGAGCGTGTTCCACTGGCAAGCTCACAGCCGCCGCTCTGCACTGCTCTACAGCTGATAACACCCACCCACTGAGGTAGCTCTGTCTGGACTTTTGCCGTAGTTTGCACTGTTAGTGCTGATAGCATCGTTAGCTATGAGCCACCAGTTGCCGTCAACATGTTGAGAGCTGTTGAAAAGTCATTCAAATGTTCCCATTTTCGAATCTTGCACCATTAACCATAGCGTTGTCACATCGTAAAGAAGATACATTTTTAGGGGCATCAGATCGGAAAACACTTCTGCCCTTCTAGAGGCAAGGACAAACAACGTGTTGTATTTAATTTGCATGATTTGTTGCCAATGACATTTAGAATTTACCAAACCTTCTTGAATCTGATCCACACTTAAACCAGTCTTCCCTTCTACTAAATATAAAATTTATATTTTATTTTAGGTACTGTTGTATTTTATCTTACTTCAAGTTTCTCAGAGCCAGATGGAGAGACGTTATGGAGTCAGGTCAGAGGGTACAGCGGGGCAAACCATTGACATTCTTACTCTCATGTACCCTGGGGGTCCTGTGTCAGCAGCTCACCATCTAGCCACTTTAGCTGCTGCACATGAGGCGTTTGCAGAAGTGGTTTGTCAAGCTGCACTTGGACCAAGTTGAGTGTTTTTTTTTTTTTGGATGTAGGGAGCTTTTTTACTCTTAAGTGATCTACACCCCAGCAAATGAATCAGTTCCTCAGAAGATCACAAACTTCATGCCATCATATGTATTTTGAACAGGATGCAAACATTTCTGCTCACCTCAGGCCTCCATCAGTTCAAATACATCCACACCAAATACCCACATCTGTGTATTTTCATTTCAACTTGGATGTCTATGTTGTTACCACACATTTTCTCTATTTCCTTAGACATAGGGGCTTTAAAATACAAATGCACAGTTACCCTGAGAAGGTTTTGTGCTGTTTTGACTGTAATGCCTAAACTTATCTAATAAAGAGTCCAAGGTGAGGACATTTTCCCACTAGTTAATAAACTTGTGACAACACCTGTGATACAGATTACACTGAATATCAATATCTGTAGAGAACTTACTTTGATCTTTAACATTGGATGGCTTTGCGTCTGGCCTTTAGGGGTAAACGTTTGCTGAGGGGCCGCAGGTTTACATCTGGCACCGCTGCTCCGCGCACACTGACTGTCTACATAGCATCATCATACCAAAAGTTCCCAGATTAGCTCATTAACATGATCAGGTTGACATATTAGCATTGGGTTTCAGTTAGAAATATTTCTAAAGAGGCACTTTTACTTTTCGCTTTGACACAAAATCCTCCGCCATCATCTTGTCAACTCTATCTCATCCCGTCCATGAAATCTGACCTCTTCTACTCTGTGCTGCGACTCTGTGCGGAGCAGACACTTTCAGTCAATTGTAGCATCCATCATCCAATAATATATGTATTGATAATATATGTATTGATAACACTCGTCGTATTTTACAAATAACAATTATTTTCTTTAATGGATGCGGCTGCTGATGCGCAAAAAGGAAATAAATGACTTTTATTTTATTATTTTAAAAGGGAAACGTGGGTGAGGAGGATGGGCAAGTATAATCGGTGTATGCCAGAACACTGTGTAAGACTGGTAACACTGACTACTGTGGCAGGACTATTGCCTAATATGAACTACTATTTAGCTAAATGTTTTTAGGGAACTCTGCTGGGGCCAATATCAGATGGATGGGTTCAGAATTGTGTCTTTAATCAACAGTCAGGTGCCCGTATGAATGTTGAAACAGGTTTTGCTTGCTTTATTCATTCCACCTTCTTCAGTGCTCTTGAGTTAGACAAATCATGTTGATATCAATGTTGTTCAAAATTCCAGGAAACACAAAGAGAGATTTCTGCACAAAAAAGACAGTTGGAGTCTATCCACTTGACTTGATTAACTCAGACTGCTGAAGCCTCAGCTTCAGATAAACTTTGAAATACATTCCTGCCTTTATAAAACCTGTTTCACTGGGTACCCAATCATTTAGGTGTTGACAGACTTAAAACAATGTGGACTTATACTTTTGGGGAAACATTTGTATATCCTCCATACAGGCTTTTGTGCTATAATATACTGTAATATATACATCACACTGCTTCCTAAATGAATAATATCAACAAATCTAAACTCCCAGAATATAATACCTGGCATATGGCAATATATATTCCCTTATATCTAAGGGAATTTAAAGGTTGCACAAATCATATAGGTTAGACATCTAATACAGTGATAAAGGACATGGCATCAAAAGAGGAACTGATTTGGATATTTCCAGTTCGAGGAAATATTTGTGGCCAATAAACATTTTCAACTATTCATGAAATTTACAAATAAAAAGTAATTGCTTTTCCATCACAATGAATGGGGCACTTGTTGTGGTGACCAGAGAAATTGGTTTATTGTGCACTGTCAGACTTTGCTTCATAATTCACTAGTAAGCATTGTATCCCTTATGTCAGTGCGGGGAGACCGAAGCTTAGAAACACCTTTCAATACAATGCATTCTTAACACAAAGCTGTTTTACTGCATTGCATCTGGTTGCCTGAATACTGCAGCTGATTGTCCAAAGGCATCTGGCTTAGCAAGGAAGGAATATCGTCCTAAAAAGACTAACCTAGACTGCAAAACACACATAATGAGGGCTGTGTTTTTTTGTCCCTCGTCTCCTGAATTGGTGTCTGTCATCGGTGTGTTTTGGTATCACTTCACTGCCAGTATGGAAATGACAAATGTTTACAAGGAAAAATAACTCTCTCAATAACATTATTGGCGTGTGGCTAAGATAGACTTGAATAAATACTTCATTACCTCTACTATCTTCTTCTACACCTCTATTCCGTAGAAACACCTTAGCTGCACTGAAGTGGTGCTCATCCCATCTTGAGGACCAGAGTTTTTATTAATATGTATTTGTTTGTGCCATTGGTCTTTGCTCCTTATAGCTTACTCCCAGACACCCTCTTTACTTTCTACATTACATTGCTCCACTTGGCTTTAAGGGAAATTGTGATTGCAGTATTCACATATATGATGGGATTATTGTATTATAGGATTTATAGATATAGATAGACTTACCCTCATGGTAACCTGAATAAGAGCATGGGCAGAGCTGCTTTAATATACTAAACCTAAACTTAATATCAGTTGAGTTTTAGTTTCGGAATCAACTTTCTTAAGTCTCAAAGTCAAGGATCTGTTTTAGTTGTGAATAGATGTTTTGCAAATGCGAATTAAGTATTACGTTCTAATCAACAGTAATACACGTGTCTGTACCTTTGTATCGTAGAAGTGGTCCTTTCACTGTGGTATTCCACTCTCTTCATGCTAAAAAAAGTAACTGAAATGGCATTTAAACCGTGAGATGAGGCCAAGACTAAATTGCATACTAATTAAAATAATAAAATTATTTTTGGAACATTAACAGCTAAAGGACACGTCTGTCCTCATCTGCAGCCTCTGCTTCTACCGGTGCCAGTGGGTATATTTGTCATAGACCAGCAGAAATTCAGCTGGAAGGAATACGTGAAATGTTTTTTTCAATGCAACCAGTAATTGCTAATTTAATGGTGAAGAGCATGTAGCAAACGTTAGTCAACGCTAGTCACTAACCAAACCAGCTGCCAGTCTGCCACAGGATCTGCTCAAACCACAAGGTGTACTTAGAGGTTTTCCCTGGTCCACTCCTGGGTCCATCTCTATTATTGTTGTACCTGACCTCTTATGGCTGATCCAAAAAAAATCAAGAATAAATATATATGGATATTTCTTAGGTACATGTTGGGATGGTCAACCTCAAAGTTGCGCTTAAAGATGTAGGGCTGTTGTATTGCTAAAGCAAAAACATGCATGTATAGGCATTTTCATCAACGAAACATAATTTTATGAAAATGTTTGTTTAGCATTTGTGCATGTGTGTAATGTGAGAGGGAAAGAGGTCAGCTACCTTCTATAGTAAGAACCAGAGATTGAGTTAATGGAAAATGTTCTGTCATTGACTGAATTGTTTTCAATAATGACGGACAACTCCAGACGGTGCAGCTGAGCCACTGATGTAAAAGGATTGCATGCTGCGGGATTTCCTCCCAGTGAAGCGAGTGGAGGCAGGATCAGGAAATCCCACGTTCAGAATGTCTGGTAAGTGCAGTCTCCAGTGCGGCAGCAGAGCGTGGATTCAGCCTTCGTAACAAAATTAAAACCGTGAACACACACACACACTACCACCAGTTTTCATAAATGTTTGCATCATTGGTCACAAACTTTAACTTACTGGTCCATTTATTCAGCTGTCAAACCTTTCCTTCTCTGCTCTCCCTTCTACTCTTCCTCACCCTCTTCTGTGCTCTTCTCCTCTCAGTTTCGCTTGCTCATGTTTTGGCTTTCTCAAGCCACTAATGGTGTATGTATTTATTAATTTACTTTAGCTTGAATAATAATGGCAGTGAGGAAAGGGGGAGGTTTATAATGTCAAGAAAATCTCAGAAGATCTCATAAATGTACATGATGGTTGTGCTGATAGTTTCTGCTCAAAAATGTAATCCTTGCTTCTAAAATGATTGGCTTCATAATGTAAATGACAAAAACAAAAAAGGAATAATACTTAATCAAGGAGCTAATGTGAGCTAAATTTATCCAAAGAATGTATTTTTTCTTAATTGAGTCGGTTTAATATTTTTCAATATATATTTTATTTACTACATATGTCATATGTTTACACAAAGGTTCCTGGCTATTGCTGCAGCTGCTAGTTGAGATGTTTGTATAGATTTCTCAGTAGCGCAGTCAGAACAGAATCAAACAAGTATTGTCCCAGTAACAATGAATATACTGCTGATGGATAACATTTGAAAAAATAATCTTCACAACTCTCAATACGAAACACACATCTAGATAACATCTTTTGAACACACACACACACACACACACACACACACACACACACACACACACA
>NW_022280036.1:6110939-6126307 GCF_004355925.1 Anarrhichthys ocellatus
ACACACACACACACACACACACACACACACACACACACACACACACATTTACACCCACACAAACTTAGACTACCCCCGTAACTGCAGAGTAAAAACTGTACTTTTCTGAGAAAAATAGGCCAACACTAGATAACCAGGCAATGGAACTAATCCAGGACTACCGCTAGGCAAGGAATGAGAGAAGTGAGGAGAGGAAGAGAGTGGAAAGAGAAGGTAGGGCTGCTGGGGGAGAGAGCGGGAGAGACAGAAGCACATAGAGAAAGAGACATGAGACCAAAGAGGAACTCACAAACACACACACACACACGCACACACATGCACACACACAGAGGATGCTAAAGCTGGTAGAACTAAGTCCCTCTGCGGTTGGTAGTTCTGTCCGTCTGTCTGTGTCTTATTGTATTCTTGATAATTCTCTAAGCTGCTTCGACTTGTCACCAACACATCAGAAAGTTGAGTGCACTTTTCACATTACGATAAGAGTTGAACGGAGATGGAAGCAAAAAAAAAAAGAATATGCATGAACTCTACCGGATAATCATTTTTAATTGTTTAATCTCATCCTGTTGTTTATGCATGTTTTTCAACTGTCTGTCCAACTGAGCGCTGAAGCCACACAGTAGTTAACAACAGTTACAACTGCAGTTGTATTTGTGGGCTTAAAGGAACATTCCACTGAACACTATGTTTTGATTGTACTAATTATACAGACGCTCCTCCTCCGGTACGTTTAAAAGGTGACTTTAAAAAAGTCTGTAGCTTGCTCCTTCTTACAGGATGGCAGCTGCAATCAGCATGGAGTCACAGTAGTTACAATAAATTCCAAAACCGTTTGGAAGCAGGAAAAAAGGATCAAAATGTCCATAAAAGCTTTCCAAACTACTCATGTAGCATAATCCTTCTCTTTACTGCTTGTCTGAATGCTCAGTATGATCCAGACATTCACTTTTTTTGCCAGAATATGGCTGAATATGCAGCTTCCATTGTCGCTGGGGCAGTAAGCTGTTTATATTTGGTGCAAGCCCTGTCATGTTTTATGGGGCTGCAGCTAACACTTATTGTTATTGAAAAATCTGTCCATTATGTTTCCAATCATAAATTAATTCTACAGTCCATAAACTAGTCAGTCAGAGAAGAGTTAAAAATGGCCCAATGTGTCTTCAGATTTCTTATGTTGGACCAACAGTTTAAAAAAACCCCAAAATATTGAATTTACAATGACATATAGAAACGGAGAAAAGAAGCAAATACTAACTTTAACTTAAACTTTATTAGAGTCATAATATACATACAGGTACATTCATGAAGTTTGACCTCTGCATTTCAGCCATCCCAAGCATTTAGGAGCAGTAGGCTGCTGTGTGTTCAGTGTCTCGCTCAGGGACACTTCGACATGCTGGTAGTAGGAGCCGGGGATTGAACCACCAACCTTGTGATTAAAGGACGACCAGCCACCATTTTAAAATTTGCTATATATCCGGCCAAAGTGCCAAAATGTGTGAAGTCAAAAACCCAAAACCTAACCAAAAACAGTTTAAACTTAATGACGCTTTGGTTTTCTCTTTAGGATTCACAAACTCTATACCCCAGATTCCAAAGTAGCAGGAGGTATTTTGTCAGCAGAAAAAATGAATGTGTATTGTTGTCAAGAATGAAAGTGACCAGGAGGAGGTATGATAGCTGGAGCAGGCTGTGGCCTGATGCTGAGTTCAGCTGTTGGGCTGGACTGTTGGACTGATGAGAACATTTATATTCGCAGGCCTCCTGCCTCACCGAGCACCTGTTACTGCTGAGACACAGCGGGGGGTGAGGGAATACACAGAAGGAGAGATGAAGCAATAGAAATAGAAAGTTACAGAGGTGGAGTACAGCAGAGTCGCACCATATGATGACGAGAGGGAAAAAGTGAGACAATGTGTGCCAGTGGCCAGACAGACACGTCCTAAATGATCCTGTCTGTAATTAGCTGCCAAATTGAAATATAGTCACATTTCGTCAGACATTTGCAGTTAGTTTAATTTACCGTGAATCTAGCCATGTCACAAAAGTTTCACTTCAGTGAATTATCTGACTTTCTACTTTAGTTTGTTTTGCACAATGATAGAACATTGAAGCAACGTGCTAGAAAAAACAGGGTTAGAAGATACAGTGACAAGAAGAAGAAAAGAAAGTAAAGAATAAAAAGAACACAGAGGTTCCCAAAACAGATCTCACCCCAAGCAGAACACGCAAAACAACAAAAGCATCAACAAAAATCAACATGACAATTCAAAACATAGCACTACTGGACAAGGCAATCTAAATGACATAAACACTCATGAATAGTTCACCATGAGCATTGGACACCCACTCTGGTGTCATTCACATCCCATATGCTATTCTGCTGCTATTTGTGGCAGTAAATGATCTGGAGGTGGCAAACTTCCAGAGAAACAATAATGAGCTAAAACAAAAGCGCCTCACCGTGCCATTCATAGCCACACAATTGTACGCTACAGCTGTAAAGACACAATCCTCTTTATATGTGCCACAAAATTAAATCAGATAAGTTTAAAGAGTTATACTAGATGAAAACGCTGTGATTCACTGCCCCGTCTGGTTGAAAGTTTCACGCATTTGTTCATCTAAGCACACTCAGAATTATGTTTGTGGTTGCACCTCACCTCACCCAACAGTGATGTTATGGTGTACTGACACACCCTGGAGTATACTTGTTTACCTGATGGGGAGCCAAAGGGTGGCTGCTACGCTTCGGGACAACGCTGTCGGTCGTGACTGCTTTGTCAGCAGTAGACAGCGCATGAGTAGAGTGCAGAATGATGACTGTGAGCTAGCCAGTGGTGCACGCTCACATGCATGAACATGCACTAAAAGCATGTGCTGACGGCCCGTCTATTTCAACAAAGCAGAGAGAAGCTCAGATTACAACACGCAGAGAGGAGAGGGACTTAATTCTCTGCTCAGGTAGACATTACTCTACTATATTTTTACATAGCAAATAGTTGTTTGCTGCTATAATAATGCTATGAATCCTCTGTATTGCAATTTAAGTTTCTCCTTTAACTGTATTTCATCCACCCAAAAGTTGTTCCTGCATTTCTTGACTCTGGAAACAGAACCTGCAATGAGAGTGTTCTTCTTGTCACTAATCCACCAGAGCTACAGTATTGGATCGCACAGAGAGAAATGAACACAGCATAAACAAACCAAAACCCTGAAATATATAAAAGATACGTTTTAGTGGGCCTTTGGAGTGTCAGGTAGGGTCTTTTCTATTTGTCTGTCAGTTACTGCTGTATTTTTAATTGCCCAACTGTGGTAGCTGCTGTTGGAAGGTACAGGTCCAGCTGGCTTGCACACAAGTGATTGACAGCTAATGTACAGAAAGATGTCTCTGACACCAAAAGATGCCTCCCACAGATGTGTGATTAGGATAAGAGCTGCAGGGAAAACAATCATTGTGGTACGATTCATGTCTGTGCTTTAATTATTTTGTATCTAAAGTTAATGCGCCCTATTCCTTCATTACAATCATGAACCTACTTTAATCAAATCTACCTCAATATGTATGACGCCTAAATGTTTCAATGCTGCTCTTCACTTTGTTAGATGTTACATTTTTTGACAGTGCTACTTTTAATAGGATGTCATCACATTCATCTTTAATGTCACAGCTGTTGTTGTAGTTCAAAATGTGTGAAGGCTTCCTTGTTTGGACTTAAACATGCACACACTGATCTTGCATTTGTGTTTTCTACATTGCATGATCAGTGCTGTGTGCAAGAGGAATGAAAATGCAAATAAATCCATTGTTTGAATGGAATCGAAATAAAACATTTAAATGAATTTCCAACAAGAAAGCATGTTTTTTTACGATCATCACGATCACCATCGTCATCCTCATGATAACGTAGTTTTGCTGTTCTGTAACGTGCGATCTGATTTACCTGTACTGAAGTAAACCAAAACGATGACTTTCCTACAGGCATAAATAGATGATCACATTTCACATTCCTATTTCCACTAGGAGACGGTGCTAAATTATCAACTCAGATACATGTAAATTGTAACACTCTTGCAACAGTCAGATCTATAGTAACAGCCATTTCTTATGCTCTCTTATTTAGCTCTATCCCTTAGGCATAGCAGTTGATTTATATTTTGCATTTCAAAACATCATACATCATAGGATGTAATGTGCACAGGCATTTAGGCACGAGGCCCCTGGCACTCCTTTCCACACTAGTTGACTTACTGACTAACTGGCTGGCTGAATGGCTGGCTGTCATTCGTAGAACATCTGAGCTGGCATTTATCCAGAAAGTCAACCGTTGTTTCTGCTCCCTTTGGGTGTTTGTTGAGCGGTAATATGGAATCTACACTTCCTGAAAATACTGGAAAAAAAAAATGTGTTTGTTTCAAACACATCAAGGTGGAAAGGCGGGATGTTAAAAAGCCAGAGTTTGAAATGCCTCCAACAGAATCCTTTTTTTTTCCTACAGATACATCAAAGTACAGAGAGGAAAGCGCTTTGATATCAGAGGCAAAAACCAAATGATGCTCTCCACTTTTCCAGCTTTTCCGTTTTATTTATACATCAGGAAATAACAGTTATTTTCATGCTTCGCACTTTAAAAACTTTTAGCCAAGTGGTCGACCAAAAGTACCACTTCATCTAAAAATGAAGAACAATTTTTGGACTCGTCAAACGTGAAAATGAAACCTTGTTTCACCGTGGTCAATTTTTAGAGGGTTTTTTATTCTTTCAAAACTTTACAGGCAGAATATTTGTGGTCGCCCCCCCTGTATCTCATTTATAAAAGGGAAAGAGTTCTTGGTGTAATTCAAATGTTGCTGTCGAAGAACTAGAGACTTAAAATATATGAAATATATACAGTGTTTGTGTCTTCCATTCATGTTTTCATGACTCTCCTGTTTAGCTCTCCTTCATTTTCAGTTTTGCTGATGCAATATTTCACCCACTTGTCGATGCCTCCTTATCTCTTTTGTAATCCATCGGTCATTCACTTGCTCAGTTTTTGTCTCCATCCCTCCATCATTTCTCTACTAGTATCAGCACATAAGCATGCAAACAAGCAACTGCTGGCACACAGTGTGGTAGGGCCATTGGGATGGAAGAAGGAGAGGGAGAAACAACAGCAAGCAAGAAATGGTGGATGTCTACTTCATTATCAAAACCTTCTGAGTATAAGATGTGAACTTACTGTACATACTCAATGCACAATGCATTGTGTCTGGGTGCCTTGAGACCAATTGTCAGTATTATGAGCCAGTCTAAAAGCTCTTAATATAGATCACTTTCGTCATTTTTAATATGTTTTCAGGCGGGAAAGTAACTGTTTATATTTCCAGTGGTCAGTTTATTCAACCATCATCTGTTTGCAAATTTGCTGCAAAGTTTCTGTAGATGTGACAGAACCACCAGTGGGGTGGCTTGAGGCCAGCCTGCCGTCGCTTGAGCATACTACAGTGTGAACAGTCTGTTGGGAAAATCATACTTAATCGTTCATTTAGCAGGCATTTAGCCACTGGGGCTAGCTGATGATGGTCAATGATTGAGCACTTTCAACAGAGAGAGTAATCAAGCAATGTAACTGATGCTGTTGTAGTGGACATCCACCGAGACGTTATAAACGGAAGTGTCTATGGCACAATCTGAGCTAATGAACTCCTTTCAAGAACTGGTCTCACAACCCATAAGCCACTAAGTGGTCAGACTCACAATTTACCATGTGCCTTGACAAACTCAAGGTAAGGACCTTGGGGTCACGCTTGACACTTAGACCGTTAAGGCTGACTCTACCATGATTCATGACCCCACCTCTGCGCTTTGTTTCAGCCACATTCCTGAGGAGATAGAGGACACGTCCAATTGTAATAAACAACTTAAAGAGACTGTTACTTGATATGCTAATCCTAGTCTTAGTAATTCCTGTATTATGTATATACTGTATATATATATATATATATATATATATATGTATGTATGTTTGTATGTATGTATATATTTGTGTATATATGTGTATGTATATGTGTATATATATATGTGTATGTATATATGTGTATGTATATATGTGTATATATATATGTGTATATATGTGTGTATGTATATATATATGTATGTATATATGTATGTATGTATATATGTATGTATGTATTTATATATGTGTATATATATGTGTATGTATATATGTGTATAGTAAGTTATAGTTAAAGTCATGACAGCCAACTCTGTTTACAATTATTTGAGTTTCCTGCCATATAAACTGGATGTCGATTACTGCAAGTCTTATCTCAACCACAGCACAGAACCACAGAGGGGGGAAGGAATGCTCTTCCCCCCTTTTCTCGTCTCTCACACAGGACACTGATTTCTAGTGAAATGATGTAGGTATAACTATATAGGTCTGTCTGTCATGATAACAATGTCTATCTATGTTGTGTAATTGTTGAATTCAGTCTGTCTTTATTGATCAGGTTTTATTCAGTAAATTATATCAACTGTTTAGTACCTTTTTGCAGCTCAGATAGCACACATTAATTCTATTAATTATTAACTATTAATTCTGTAAAATAAGGTTAAATTAAATATTCAAGATAGTTGTTAAGATGGGAGTGGTTTTGCACCCTTTCTCAAGAAGAGGACTTCAACGAGAGGACTTCTCTCTCTGCCACAATCTTTCTCGGTGCTTCTCAAACTCTCTCTGCTGAACGGTGCATAAATGTTTGGAGCCAAATTTAAGGTATAAACATCGACGACGGATTTAATTGATAGACATCAATTAATGACAGGAGTCACTGATTCTACCTGGTTACATGCAATCCTTTTCATTTAGGTGTGGTTCATTGTTATTCTTGGTTCTTTTCATCATATTTATTCATTCACTTATTTTGTTTATTTTATCGTGTATTTCTTTATTTTCTGTTTAGTAGTTTAGTTATATAATACATTTTTTTTTTCATTTATGAAGAATTTGATCATTTGATTTGTGTGTATATAAATGAGGTCCCTGTACACCTTGAGAAGAACTCCGTACCAACCCTGAGATTAAGATTTAATTGGTTAATATCAAATGGTTTTCTGTATTTTTCCAAAATTGGATGACGTCCAAAATTGAATCTTCTGTGAAATTCTGTTTGCTAAACTAATGGTGGCTTCTGGCGTAAGCTAAGTACCATCATTGTTTTATACTAATTTATGGGTTTATAAGTTATAATTGAATTATAATACTCATTAAATATCTTTATTATTTAGTTTTCATTAAATCTGTTACCAGCAACAATGCTTTGTTAACTGACCAGTTGGTACAGCTTGAGATAGTTGTGAAAGGTCCTTGGGAACACGCTGTGAGATCCGTAAAAAACTGAATTGAATTAAGATGAATTTATTGCCAAATTAGTGAAGTCATAGACCTTTTTCAAGTGTACCAGTAAGTCATGATAGTGTGACAGTGATACGGCATGCACGGCAGCTTAATGGAATCGGCCATCATTGCTGTTAATATTTACACCCATGCGTTTATCACTCTGACATGTCAAAATGTCTTTCATATGACCTAGGTGATTATTTGTGTTGAGTTGTATGTAATACTAATAGATGACATGTTTCAAGTAATTTGCCCAGCATGGTTTAGAGGTGTGTAACTCTAACATCTCAGGTTCAAATCAGGGTGTGGGGCTAAATGTCACTGAAACAGAGGTACTAAACAGCAGTACAATGTTCTCTCAACATCTCAGAATAGGCTTCACATATGATATCATTACTAACTTCAACAAAGCTTCTATTTAAAGCAGCTTTTAGGAGGTTTTTTTCCCCCACATTGAGCCAATTCTCATCAGTTTGGCATGATGCTCACAAGTGATCTTGCTTTAACCTCCTCAACAGGGTGCACAAACAAGCCTTTGTGAACAAACTATTTTCTACAGATTTTCTACTGTTTTCTGACTTTCAAGTTTTTAATAAAGGTTTCATTCTTAGTTATTGTCATATTTATGAATGTTTGGGGCCATGGAGGACAGTATTGTGGGTGTTTTTAAATGTCAAATTTGCTCATGTGGGTTGCCAGTATTGTGGATGATTGGAACATTCAATTATGCAGTATATGCTAGTGTGTGTGTGAGTGTGAGTCCACACATGCGTGTGTGAGTAGGTGTTGAAGTTGGTGTTTTCTCTCTGTTAATTTATTAGGTTTGCAGTCATCACTATCCTGATCGTATGTGTGCTCAATTAAACCAGTTACATCCATATAGAACACATACATAACTACACATGTATATATCAAATACCGTATCTCATTAACTGCAGGTGTCCGTGGGCACACAGCAACAAAAACAGAAAAAAAACCTGCTAATACCAATCTTTTTTTAAACTGTATTTTGCCTGTATTTGTGAAAAACCTTCGTGCTAAAAAAATATATATTTACCTTGAAGCAGACTTTATCTTGACTCCCATGAATTGAGCTAAGTAATCTCACCGCTGGGCATACCTTCAAACTGTTCACAGAGACATGAAAAAGCTTCCATAAGTTTGTCTCTCTGTAGGTAAGCAGTACAGTTTCCCAAAAGCTGAACTAAGTCTCATATCAACCAATGAGTCAGCATGCTTTGCATATTTTTTTGCCCTGTGGCCAATTGCAGCAAAGCACCTGGCCTGACTTTGAATTTGTAATTAGTTTTTTTTCCCTACAGTGGACCAAGGTTGCTATAGCAACTGACAATGAGTTGTGACGGGCGATTGACAGCTGACAGACGAGCGTCAGAGTGATTTGTCACACAAAGAGACACCTAGAATCACAGTTTCCCCGACATGCTTTTCATCTTTTTCTAATTCAAAAGATCGGAAACAATCTTTATTTCTTGGTCTGTCTCTAAATAAAAAAAGACCGGGGGATTTGGAAGAGACAACAAAAGAGAAGAGATGAAGAGGTAAAAAGAGAAAGAAACACTGTGATGTGTTAAACACTGAGTAACACTGAGGGTTCAAAAGAGGAAAAGATGTCACATAATTCACAAACAGTGGAAAAAATGACTCAGAATAATGTCTTAAGGAAATCCTAACATCTTGTTTATAAATAGTAAAAGCTGTCTATAATATTTCGTAGATCCCCAAACGGTTCCTGCATGACAGTACTGTGTGTGTGTGTGTGTGTGTGTGTGTGTGTGTGTGTGTGTGTGTGTGTGTGTGTGTGTGTGAGTGTGAGTGAGAGCGCAGACTGAAATGGATGAGAGAGGGCAGTAGAGAGATGGAAATTGACGGATGGCTGACGGAAGGAAGATTATGTCAAATATAGTGATGGAAAGAGGACAGAAAAAGTGGGAAGAGATTAGTACAAGCTCACTTTGTTGCTAAACTTTTTCATTGCCTTAAGAATGCCTTGAGTGCATGTTGGGTGTACTTCATGATCAGTGGTGCTCAGATGTGGCGATCACTTCTTCCGGCTTTTCTGCTTACCTAGAGCACCTTCTTATTGCAGACCATCCGTATTTCTGCATTCACACAGCGGTGAACTTTCCACCACACAACACCACCCAAGCACTGGACGGTTTGTGTGGAGTATCTACTGGACAGAGACCACACGGCCGGAGGCTTATTTTATTGTTGGAGATGTTAACAACTCCAACCTGAGGAAAGTTCTGCCGAGATATCATAAACAAACCAGCTGTCCTCTGCGTGGTGGTAACATGCTCGACCATGTTTACACCCCTTTCCGTTGCTCCCCTTCAGCAAATCAGATCACGTTTTAGTTCTGTTTCTGCCTGCCTATCTATACCTTAGGCAGAAACACAAACAGGACGCTCTGTAGAGTGTACACTGTAGATTGGTATCTGTTTAAGGACAACAACATAGACACGGTCATTCGCAACATTGGCAAATGCATTATTAAGATTATACCGAAATCTACTATACGGACATTCCCAAATATAATCAAAGCACTGGGTGAACTTCCTGACCGGCAGACCCCAGGCTGTGTGGATATGCACCACAACATCCTCCACCCTGACTCTCAACACCGGCACCCCTCAGGGCTGCATGCTCAAACTTCTCATGGAATCCCTGTTCACGCACGACTGCGACTGCAACAGAGAGGACACACTCCCATCACCATCAATGGGACTACATGGAGAGTCAGCAGCTTCAGGTTCCTCTGGGTTCACATTAGTTTGGACCTCAACAGGACTCACCACACATACATCATCACAAAGATTAAGACTCTGCTTTTTCTATACAAATCAGCATACATTTTTTAAAATCCCTTTATACAGGGTGTTAGATCCGGGGGTTTTCACTGGCCCGATACGGGGCTACCTACTGACTCAGCTCTCTATTAAAATATTGGCGAGCTGGTGTTCTGTCGAGGAAACTCGCCTGGCTTCTGCTAACTACCGTTACTCCTGACGTCTACCCTGCTTCCACTGGCAACGTGCACTCGGCCGAGGGGCCACCCTGGCCGGGCGCTTCTACCAGTCGCGTCAGTTATGGCAGCTTTCCTCTTTTGGATCCGGGCTCTTGGTAAATTGCCAGGTTAGATTTTAACGGCTAGGATTACAACTAAAACCGTAAGGGACTGTTTTAAGTGGACCGGTCACTAGGATAACCATTAAGAACTCTTGTTGTTAAACATACAATAGATTTAACCTTTTACTGCCACGAGGAACTTCTACTACTTCAGCAAATGAATTCTCTTGAGAAATTTACTTTAAATGCAGATTAGATATTTATTGCAGGATATATTAGCAGGGGCACAGCTACAGCTCACATAAAATAATACTATACTTAATTCGATCAGGTTACAATTTCTTCTTAGATTATACTCATTAGTTTCGATGCCGAGGTGGCTCGGTGGAGCTGGATTCACGATGTGATTAAAAAGTCCTTTTGGGGTTTTTAGGAGCGAAGGTCTGGCCTGACCTTCAGCTCCTCCTGCGCGGCCAACGAAGTCCGTTCAGCGATCCCTCAGGCTCAGTACAAAGTCTTTGGGGCGGCTGCGTCCATCTGTTGTCCGGTTGTTAAAGTCAAACAAGGGGGAGAGGAAAATCTCCGTCTTTCAATCTTTGTCCAGGAACGGCTGTCTTCTTTCCGTGAACAGAGACGAAGTCCTCCGATGCGGCTGTCAAGGTCCAGTGTTTCCTCCGTGGAGCACTTGGGTGGCTCCCGCGTTGAATCCCGTCTTGCTATTTGCAAGTCTCTCTTTTTATAACACTTTGAGCTCTCTCTCCGCCCTCCTCCCCAACACTCCCTCACTCGGCATGTGATTAACATAACATCATTGATTATGTGTGTGTGCTGCGAACAACACCCAACTTTCTGTGTGTGTGTGTTCTGGAAATCACCTAACTTCCCTCTGTGGATGCTCTCACTTCCTCAATGTTCGAGCGTGCGTCAGGTTACACCCGTGTATGTGCTCGGACAACACCACTTTACTCAGATACACATACATTATTATTATCAGTTTTACATTTGTTAAATCACTTCATAATTCTTATGTTATACACACTTGCTTTAAAATGATTATTAGATTTCATCCTTTAACTATAAGTATACTCTTTATGTCCCCTTAGCCTGATTCACATACCGAACATGTATTCCTTCATTAAGGCAGCTCTCCTGGGATCTCAACTCTCTTTTTTGACAAGGGCAAATTTGTGTTGATAGCATTGCCATCCACTCATACTTCTGCTGTTTAAATTGTTTTCCCAACAGATAGGGGACGTTTCTGAATATGGATGACTACTCCTCCAGTTTGTATATTCAGTAGATATACTTGAATGTCCGCTTCTTAACAAGAGTAATATTTAGTTCCTCTGGATGACGAATGGACCACGAGACTCTCAATGTACCGTCAAGGCCTTCAAGGCGAGGGTCATGTAATGGGACAGAGACAACTGAAGTTGTCAGTTTGTTACATTTATTCCAGTTTGTCTACTTGATCTACTGATCAGTGAAGAAGTGTAATGAAAAATGTAGTTGTTATCTTCCATCTCTCCAGCCACTAGTCCTGACATGTAATTAGGTTTTTGAGGAGGCATAGCTATGGCGAAGCCCACAGCGTAACCTTGGATCCTATGCACGTAGCCACATTGGGTCCAGTGTAATTCTTTATGCAAAGGATTCCGCTTAAATTTAGGATAAAGATTATCTTAGGCCAAGTGTTAAGGTGAGGCATGTTGTGGTGAGAGTTGGTGTTCAGGTGCAGTCAGTGTAAAATGATGTATGTGTGTTTAAATCTGGTCACATCTACAGGATAAGAATTGATCAATGCATTAACAAACGGTCACTTTATTCCTTTTACTTTGAATGTGTATCTGAATATTCCATTTCCTGTCCCTTGTTTTGTGTGATAGCCAATTCATTTGTCACATTCTCTCTCGACTGTATCTCTTTATTTCTGTGTCAACCTGTCCGTGTGCTCGGACTAAATAAAGATTCAGCCGAATGTCATAGAAGACTGAGAGGAGAGGAGAAAATGGCAGGGTAGTGTTGATGACGGGAGCGAGGCAAGAAAAGAGCGAGCAAAGCCGAGGAGAAGAGGGCAGGAGAGACAATACAAGGGGCAAGACAAACTAAGGAGAGACAAGTGTGAGTGAAGTTGAATGGAGGAGAAGCAAGTGCAGATGATTTGAGGAGATGTAAGAGGTGCAGAGAAAACTGGAAAAGACTATTTGATCCAATGAATCCCAACAGCTTTTCTGATGAGATGTGATCAAATCTGAACATAATCCTCTGGCTTCTGCTGCTAAAATTGCAGATTTATACAATGGGTAGAGAAAAAGAGAAGAAGAGTGACAGAAAAGGGATTGATGGATGGATGGATGGATGGATAGAGGCCGTACTGTAGGTAATTGTAAGTCAATCTTATCTTTTCAAAGGAGTGAATCTATGCCTGTGCTTTTTCCTTGGTTCTGTTATCTATCAGTGTTACATGTTAGACACTCTGTGCGTGGGATCTGACTGTCTGAGTCATTCTTAAGGTCTGATCGCCTGAATCACAGCAACACTGACTAATGTGGAATAGTTGTTATACTCCAAGCAAAGCTAATTTCTCACTGCAGTTGTCACGGCCTGAGAAACATTCATTTTACCTTTTGTGTGTTTGACCTTTAGTCAGTTTTAGCACTGGGTTACTTTAAATACTTTAAAAGGGCAATAAGTAAGTCTTTGGCAGCCCAATTACATAAAAATGACTTATTATTAACTTTGCCCGGTGCTTAGATTGCTGCATTTCAAAACTCTTTTCAGCTCTGCTGCTTCTTTGTTTTAGTACAAAAACTCCTGGCAGACTTCCAAGACACCATCTGTGCCCCCAGCCACCTCCACCCATTACTCACATTACCTTGTGCTAACTCTTGTATTCTAAGTTAAGAATCCTCTTCAAACAGGTTTTAGGGCAGACAGTATGAAAACACTCTGCTCGGAGTCATAATTGTTGTCTCATATGTTGTATGTGACATCTTCTCTTGCTCCCTCATTGAACAAATCCAGAATCTATGAATCTGCAAGAGTAGAAGGGGACTTTAAAGTCTACCTCTGCTTAATCTGGTGCAAAGACAAAAGACGCTTAAGAACACAAAATAATACAATACATGACAATGACTTTATCCAACCAGAACAAGGAATCTATGCCTGTCTCTATGTCGGTATCTTGTAGGCTGATGTATTTCTGGCGACCCAAGGGAGCGCCTTGTTGAATTTGGTGCAATTTTGACTGGCAACATGTTAAATATTAATAGACTTTGAATAAACAGTCAGCGCTCAGTGCACCAGCTGGGGCGGGGCTTCAGGGCTTCAGGGCTCTGCTGAGTCCAGCATGTCGTCCGCAGCGGGCCTGACTTACATTCACTGCACTTTCTTTGCTTCCGGTTGCTGGAAAAAGCCTGCCAGTTGGTGCTGGATATACTAATTTTGCCGGACTCTTCTTCGCTTCCCTGGAGTCAACATGAGTGTATAGCCAACCGAAAGCGAACTAGAGTGTATTTACGACTTGAGTATGTTTTCTCCCATGAGTAAGACCCTTTCCCCCCGGTTTATGACGTGTTACTAACTTATAACACTAAAATCAATACCTCCACTAATTAAATCCATTAAAATGGCAGTGTTTATGTTAAAGCAAGAGACCAAAACCCCCGTTTGGAAATCACCTTCAATCAGTCTATTACACCAACGTTTCTGACTGCGAGTAGCTGTTTTATTCAGGGGGAGATTATAAAGATTTGGGGGCCCCAGGCAAACACGGTCTTGCTTTACTTTTCACCCTTTCTCTAACTTGGAATGTTGGTGGTAGTTTTAGAAGAAGAATAAACTATTAGTAGTAGAACTGTAGCGTCGAGTAAAAGTCCTGCATTTAAATTTTTACTTACATTGCAGAGTGAAAGAGGTGTCATCAACATGTCAGTCATGCACCACTGAACGACTTTCAGCAAGAAACTGCATTTCTTTTCACTGTTAATTTAACATTTTAGTTTTATTGCTGCAGTCTTTATTTACATTCACCCTTCAAATTCAAGTTCACAGCAAAATAAATTGCTAAATGCATTAGTACCAAAGCGGACAGTACATGCAGAGATGTATGACAATGTCAATTTAATCAATAATGGTAGTCTGCAGGATTTCATGCAGACACATTAGCTGAGCTTTATTCTGCAATTGCTATAAATGGCTTTATAGATCTCCCCCAACAAGTATAAAGGCAACAATTACATAACGGTGTAAACAGTGCTCTAATTAAGGATTAAGAGCTACGTTCTGAATGCTGAGTCATCATTGGAGCCAAATTGCTGTACCTTTGTTGGGTTGTTATCAGTTGTGGTTATTTTCTTTTCTTTGTTCCTAATTGCTAATTATTTCAGTTTGAATAGAGATAGAGAATAAGGCCAGTGAATAGGAGATGTTGAGACAAGGTCAGGGATAAAGACAGAGAAACATAGTGTGGCCCAACAGTGAGGGAAGAAGTCACTGTGATGGATAAGGATGGCAGTATTCTGTGTTGTTGTTACTGTAATTTATTTCATTAAAATACTTACTCCTCCTTCTGATGTAAAAAAATAAAAAGAGAAAACGCATGTATTCATAAATACACAAGTATTACTAAAACTGTTTTAGAATCTCACCAGCCTTATCCTTCAACAGATACCAGGAAAGCACATGTTGTCGCTTCTACTGAAGTGTTGACGTTAAACTGGTCAGCCTTGAATGTCCTCGTTCCAACTGAATCTGTGCCTATTAATGTTCACCTTTGCAGCTGTGTAACTACGCTTGTTGGTTAGATGATGAGCTACACTCTAACTTGGTCTTTCGATGCATATGTGTGTGTGTGTGTGTCAGGGTGTGTGAAGGTGCCCTTCCTTCAGG
>NW_022280036.1:6126317-6128515 GCF_004355925.1 Anarrhichthys ocellatus
ACACACACACACACACACACACTCACATACACATACACATACACAGGCATGTAGAGGGCACATGTCATGGGCTTTTAAACAAAACTGACAGAGAAAGGTAGGGTGAGATGGGGTGAGGGAGAAAGGGTGTAGAAGAGGAAATGGAGGAGGAGGAGGAGGAGGAAGGGAAGGGGGTCTCCTAATTCTCGCTTCCTCTCTCTAATCCGCTCCTTCTCTCCTTTTTTCCTCCTCTCTCTCTCTCACTGTCTCTCAGAAGCATAGAAAATCAGTTTTAATGGTTTGTCAAATAATGCTTTTCTCCCCCACAGTGGATTGGTGATGCGATGTTTGTGTTAGCTGTGTGTGTGCGTGTGTGTGTGTGTGTTTGTTTGTGTGTGTTTCAAAGAGAAGCTTGCCCTACTTTAGCCAAGTGGTTTTCTCTGTTGATATTGCCCATAGCACAGGATTATATGCTTTTCAATGTGGTCAAATACACACACATTCAGAAAACAATGCAAAACACGCACGTACATACACCAGAGAGAACAAAAGTATGTACACAGGTAGTGTGGAGTGCACCGTTGTACAGACACAGACCTTGTAAATACATGCAGTCACACATAGACATATATGTCTATATATATATACACAGCTTCTTACCTGATTGTCACCTGATGTGTGTGTGTGTGTTTATATATTTCTCTATGCATATGTGTATGTTTTGTCCATTTGGCTCCCAAAGATAGTTATTGATGTTGATGACCGATGTCTGCTTGAGAATATAGTGTGAAATTAATGATGTATAGTATGTGTGTAGAGTCTAGGTTGAACCACTTCACCGTCTGTGTGTTTGTATGTATGATGGGTATAGCAACATCTCGCAAGTACTGCATCTAGTGTGTGCTTTAAATGTTGCATTTGTTGTGTGTGTGTGTAAAAAACAGAAGTGGTTGTTCACCAGTTATCACTTTGATTGATGGTTCCTTATGGCCTGACTGTGCTGTACTACACAATGAGAGAGGTAGACAGAGAATGATGGAGGTAGCGAAACACAGGCAGAGAGAGAATTTAAAGTTAAAAATGAAAGATAAAACGTCAGTTTGTTTATGCATCTATCTAACTGTTCTGTATTTGGTTCAAAGTACACAAAAGCTGAACGATTTTGAATTTCAGTTTAGCTAAGCAGAAAATGTCCTACATTGCAAATCCTTTATGAGGACTGTTTGCTTTTGCAAGGGGCTGTGTTGGTGTGTGGCCGTGCTGTTGCAGGTACCAGTGAGACAGTGAAATGCAACGCAACAAAGGGAAATGGGGCTGAGGGGTTTGAGTTTCAGATCCATGGGTTTGAAGGCTTATCAGACACTGCACACTGGTATAGTAATATGATAAAGGTTTTACAAGTTAGCATGACAAAAGTCTTAATGATGGTGAGGTAAAATTACACTGTTCACTTCACACAAAGTGAATTTAACAAAATATGTGCTCATATTGGATTGGTTGATGATTAGCAAGGTTCAACTTCTCTTTTTTTTGGGACCATGTTTATTTTTGTGCAGGAGCCCTCGCACATTGTCAACACATTGATTTATGTAAACAAATGAAGGGACTGTTTATTGTCACTTAGTGTTTTTGTCAATCTGAACTCTATTTATAGAATTAGTCAGTTGATTTTTAAAATTTTAGTTTAAAACGGTTATAACAAATAATTTTGCAGTCCTAAACCCACTTTTCACTTCTATAGTATACTTCAACCGAGTGGTGGGCAGCTTTTTTTTCTCTTTCCCACCGTAAATACATCTCTATAATCCCAATTATTTAATCCAAATCTTTCTATCTTTGTTTTGCTTTTTGTTTTGTTTTTCAAATGCATACGCATATTTGCAAAGCGCTGTTCTGTTTGGCACATATCCATAACTCACATTCACAACTTTGAGCTTTTTTTGGCTTTTGTTCCAAGTGTCCCACATTACTAGTGGCAAAGAGCCAATGTCAGGCTTTGGGCCAGTTTTCAGTTTAGTTTTCTACCGTAGCCCTGTGCACCAGTGATTTGTGTACATAGATTATTTGAGTTTGAGAGAGTTTGAGTTTTTATTTTAGAGGCAAAAAGACTCTCAGATGTCATGTGCCATTTTTGCCTTGATAAGATAAGATGCAGTAGAGAGCTGACGGTAGGAGAGAGAGAGAGAGAGAGAGAGAGAGAGAGAGAGAGAGAGAGAGAG
>NW_022280036.1:6128525-6138692 GCF_004355925.1 Anarrhichthys ocellatus
GAGAGAGAGAGAGAGAGAGAGAGAGAGAGAGAGAGAGAGAGAGAGAGGACACAGTGAATACAATACAGTCAACAAGTTAAATCCCCAGGTCACCAGGGCACACTAATAAAATACTTTGTGTTTTGAGCAACAGTCTTTCTTTTCTCTTTATGGGCCAGCATAGTAAATGTTTATGTGAAGGATACACAAATGTCAACGAATGCTGGTGCATTCAAATCTTAACTTTCTCTTGTCCTTTGAAAACATGCTGTTTTTCTTCATGATATGTTCTATTTTACCATGAAAAAAAACTGTTGTTTGCTGTTGTGATAAGTATGTGGAAACCAGCCACTGCTGACTGGCAGATTCTCTAATGTAATCTAGTTGTTTGTGAAGGTGTAACACTACAGAATGTGAGGTTCAGCAGGTGGTCAGTTTATGACGTGCATTACACCTTTATAGACTTCAAAAAAAAAATCAGGTTGCGTGTATTTGTATGTGTGAGAGACAGAGAGTACTTAGTCTCGAGCACCTAGAGTCTTGGCTAACAGCCAGCAGTTTGAATACCCACAAACCCTTGCTGAGGCTGCTGCTGCTAGGCAGAATGGGCTGTTCTATGTGCAGTTCAGCCTCTGTGGCCACAGTTGAACTTTGATGCCTCCAGATCATGATTAGTTGAAATTTGACCACGTCGTTTGCCGTGGACCCAGGTACTTATATGTTGCTTTGCAGGTGAAGGACAAAACCAACTTTCAGTTCAGGTAAAATGTATTCTGTTGTGATTACTGGACAAAACAAGGCTTCCTATAAGACAATTCCTCACTAGAAACTGGAGCTGTGCTGTTTATGCTCCAATGACTATATGTTCTCCCTTATCTTGCCATCGGGGAGAAAATCAGTGCTTTTATCACATGGGGACCCCCTTTCATAACCTCATTGTTTCAACCTGAGATCCCCATTGAATAAATCATCATCTTGTGAGGGCCCACTTGAAGCAGCCATTGACCCATGTTAGGGCCAGATTCACAGTGAGAAAAACACTGGTCTACGACCCGGTGCGATGTGGCTCGCTGCCAGCTGCCCACTCACAATATCCTGCCGCCCTGCTCCTGTTCCTGTTCCTTACCACAGCTCAGACAAATTGGTCCCTCTGGGATTTTGTTGAGATTTTTTGTACCTACTGTGACCACGATGTATGTAGACTTTTCCAGAAAATTGCAAAGCAATTTACATTTTTAATGCAGGCTATTTTTGCAATATAATTGTAATAATTGTTGCAAATTGCAAGTCAGGGGCAGGAAAAGATACTGAGGCAGCATTTATCCCATTCAACGGGGATTTAACTAACCAGCTGTGACTATGTGTCATCGAGAAAGAGACATATCTAATATTTTCCTGTGATAATTAGCATGCTGCAAATCACAGAAACCTACTGGAAATACTTAAGTGTTCATCTCTTGAATTTTCTGGCAAGATAGTTCAGAGCAAAGGAAATACTGCTCCTAGAAGCCAGCCTTGATGAATGTACCTCCAAACCAGTGTCTGCATATCACACACCAAATAAAATGCTAATTTATTGGAACCTTTTTCAAAATGTTGAAGTATATAATTTGACCTTGGCGTTGTGTTCTTCTGAATAGCAATTAAGGCTTCTGATAAATGGAAGAACAATAATGCTCGTTAAATGAAACGCAAAGAGCACTAATTTCCTTATTTGTTACACTGAATAATACTCACATCAAAATAAAAGTAAAAAAAAAAGTAAACCTACCATAGATGTATTGTCTCTTTAAGTTGATAAGTTTATGAAGAGTGCATAGTCTCTGTCGGTTTTGTGATTTTATCTGCTAAAGCTGCACAATGGTTTGGATTGATATGTGGACTAATTATTGCATTTATATGTGTTTCACACCTGTATACACACATTAACACACATACACATGCCTCGAGCGTCAAGTCAAGATAGACATCTTGACAGACAGTGTGGGGGTGGGTGAGAGATTTAAGCACAGTATAAGGGGATTGCGTAGCAGGCTGTTGCTTGGGGACACCAGAAAATCAGCAGGGTGTTTACCCTCTCGTCATACAAATCAAATGCCACCCACTGGCAAAGTGCCATAGAGCAAGGCACTCAACTCCTCACAATGAGTTCCTTACAACAGTGCAGCATTAGATCTGTGTTATCCTGTGTGTACCTTTCACTTCTTGTGATTTTACCCGGTTTGTGTGTCTGTATGTGTGAATGAGTTTATGTATCTCAGTATGTATATCATACACTCCCAGGGGCAAAGGAAGTGTAATTTATTTTCAGAATAAGATCTACTTGTCTCTCTCATTTCTCTGCATGAAATGTAGTCAAACCTGTGAAAACATATATCTCTCCTGAAGTCTCTATTTCAACTTCTTCTCTGCTCTCCCAGAAACAAATATAAGAAACATAATTAAACCTCTCAATCATACTTTTAAAGCCAGTATTTAAAATTGTTGTTTTAAAAAAGTTAGCTTAAGGCTACAGTAGCTAGCCTTGGGTAGACTGCCAAATAGTTCCATAGCCGGGGGTCTACAATTTAGCCAGAGAAGTAATTATCCATCAATACATCTTATTATCTGCACATAATATGTGGTTAGAAATATAGACATTTACCGCATTATTCTGTATTCATATTGTAATTTGGTGTGAACCTAAAAGAAAAAGCCAAATTTCCTTGTATTTACTTAGACCCCATGCGTTTTCAAAAAAAAATCATCCAGTGGGTTCAAAGTAGGAGCAAGGGTTTCAAATGACTACAGAAAACAAAAAAAGGAAAAAGTGCCCATCTTGCCTAAGGCCATTCTCATTTTTTTTCACTTTAGCAGCACATCGAGGGAAAAGAAGCTCTGGGTGTTTTTCGTGTCCCTGTCTGGCTTCACAAATTTACAAAAATTCAATGCTCTGTTCCAGATTTATGTGGTACATATTCATACCAGCACTGCTAACAGATTTACAGAACCACTGTTAACACATTTGTACCACATTATTTTCCCCAACATACTGTCTACAGTTTGTACAGGAAACACCACCAACTAATCCTCTAATTTAAAATAAATTTCCAACTTTGTGTCCAAAGCTTGTTTTCTGCCATTTTTCTTTTGCTGTTTTGATATGACAGCAAAAATCTTACCCGCTGAAAAATAAGCTTGGTCGTCGTTTTCAGTATGTTCACCCTTTATTTCAGACGTCTTCCATCATCTACTCACTTCCTTTTCTTTCTCTCGCTCAGAGTCTGTCTTCTCCACAACAAGCGCTTCTTGTCTATCCATTTACACCGAACTGTGTTGTGCCACTGATAGACTAGTGTTCCATCAGACAGACTGAAAAAATGGATTACGCTCCCAGAATGACAGCTTGAAACAAATAGTTTCAGCCAGGGGCATACATCTACTGTACAAGTCTGAGGTCTATCTCGTGCTGGCAAGAAGAAGCCAAATGCTCTGCAAGATGGAAAAGAGTAACATTAGTTTGATGAGGCTACGTTGGTCTTGTCTCTGGTTAGTGTGGGACAGATTGTTTCTCTAGATGTCAGAGCCAATAGATATATGAGAAACCAACAGTAGTGTATAAAGTACCCAAAAGCCATACTTGAGTAAAAGTAAAGATACCTTACTGGAAAACTACTCCAGTAAAAGTAAAAGTCACCTATTAGAATACTACTTGAGTAAAAGTCTTAAAGTATCTGATATGTATTGTACTTAAGTATCAAAAGTAATTTTCTGATATTAAATGTACTTAAGTATTGAAAGTAAAAGTACAAGTAAATGCTGTTAATAAAAAAGCAAAGGGTCAGAATTATGAAGTTTATTCTTTTAAGTGCTGTGGCCACCAGGACCAAGGACAAGGAGCTGTGTTGACAATAATTGGGTTGGCTGTGATCCATCCAGGAGCAACAATGTTCAACATAATATATTGTACATAAGTATACTTTTGCATCTACTATGAACTTATCATCATAATTCTCCGAAAAGCAATATGACACTATGAAGGAGTTGTAACAGTGCGTTTATAAGTATGCTCATTCCGACTAGAGGACGTAGAGGGCAAATGCATAATGTTGTGTTCAGCAGAATATATCCACTTGATGCATCAGGTCAGTGTTGTGAGAAAGGACACCTGCCTTGTAAACTCATGTGGGCCTGATTTGAACACAATAGGCAAAGGTTTTGCTCAAGCTGAATCTGCAATTGGGCGACTACTACCATCATAACTCCATCTGATCATCCACAAAATGACTCAAATATCAAAACATGATCAATACTAAAGCAGCACCGAAAGTAACAACCCAGTCATTACTGGAAACTGAAAAATGTCCTGTTCATCTTCAAAAGAAGTTGGTTTTCAAAATTGCGAGAATTCAGCCTCGCTCTTCTTGGGCTGAAGACTAGTCCTGCGATGCTAACCAGCCTTTCACAGGCCGCTGAGGCAGGTAGAGGTGTGTTCAGCTTCACACACAGCTTGCGCACAGCTGGGAAGGATTCCCCTAATGCTAACCCTAATGCTAACCCTAATGCTAACACTAATGCTAACCCTAATGCTAACACTAATGCTAACCCTAATGCTAACACTAATGCTAACCCTGATGCTGCGCTCTCGCGGCTCCTGCCAATCCTATGGTGTGGTGGCTAGCTAACGTTAAGTTAGCTAACGTTAGCCAACTAGTGCTGCACAACTGTCAACACTTCCTCAGCTCACTTACTCGCTAGCGATCCACGGGTGTTGGTCTTCGTCACCACCGTAGTTTGTTGCGGGAGTAGCAGGTGCTTCCATTTCTGCTTCCGTCATGAAATCAGTCATCGTAGAGTGGAATTCTGCTCATGTAGTCGCTCGCTAGCTATAGCATATAGCATCCTGGGCATCACTGGGAATCTAAACACCGCGGC
Organism: Anarrhichthys ocellatus; assembly: GCF_004355925.1. Taxonomy (NCBI): domain Eukaryota; kingdom Metazoa; phylum Chordata; class Actinopteri; order Perciformes; family Anarhichadidae; genus Anarrhichthys; species Anarrhichthys ocellatus. The sequence goes on from NW_022280036.1 coordinate 6,133,419, forward strand.
TTTGAGAGCACTTGTTTTGCGCATTAACGTGATTAACCAATGATTTAACTGATTCACCAAACCTGCTTGCTTGCAGTCTGTGTTCCACCACAGTCCCCGACGCTGGTCTCATGATTCATTTTGTTTCTAAAGATAGATTTGATTTTGTAGCGAGTAACGAAGGTTTCAGGGGAAATGTATCGGAGTAAAAGTATCAGTTTTCTTTGAAAAATGTAGTGAAGTAAAAGTAAACAGAAATATAAATAGTAAAGTAAAGTACAGATATCCAAAAAAACGACTTAAGTACAGTAACGAAGTATTTCTACTTCGTTACTGTACACCACTGGAAACCAAGGATATAAATTGCTGCTATCTCTCAAAAAAGTCAGCTTTTCTGAAAAGAAGAAAGCTGCTACTATTCTCTTGTGGACGGTCTTGTTTTTCATAGCTCCAGTGGTCATGAGTTTTACAGATTTAATGTATGTTAAGTTGAAACTTAAGTGTTGCAGCAGGCAAAGTAACCACATTTAATGATATTTAATATACAGTTATGGAGCTTCTAGAAATCCCAGCTGATTTGACCATCGGTTTGACTCATTTTCTGGGGGAAAAGTGAGAAATTTAAAAACATTTTGCAAATAAATCTATCAAAGTGTGACTCACAACTCTCTTTAAACCATCAACACTGCAAAGTGGATTTCAGTCGTACTTCTTCAGTGACAACTTTATATTAATCACACCTTTTGAAAAACAAACCAGAAAATGATTTAATTTTTCGGTTCTGGGAGCACTCTGCCTTAGTTATGATGAGTCATTGGAAAGATATACTTGGACATGGACAGTGGAAATGTGGTCTATTTGTTCCACTCCATTTAGCCCTCATGTTCTACACCTGTGAGCTTCCCATCACAGCCGTCTGTTGTTCCAGCTTCACCAGAGCAGCTGGAGGTCAAGTTCCTCTGTCAAGCACATTATAATGGTCACTGAATAAGTCTCCCCTTCTGGCCAGTGGATTTTAACCGACAACTGCCTGTTCACAAGCTTTCTCTGTGCCTGGGAGGTGTTAAAATCCCTGGGCTGCAAACATCAGTCCTAATTGTGCCTTGTTTAGGTGTGATTGATATAGGTTGTCATGGCCAACGCTAGAAAACAGTGCATGAAACCTGTGGAAAACGTGTTGAAATATATTCAGTCAGTACTGGTCAATATTACCTTAATCCATAAAGAGAAGAGAAGAGGGATCCACATTAAACGTCAATAGGTCAATACCACATTCATCTTGAAATACTTACCATAATCAAATAAGACCACCGACATGAAGACCAGCAGCCTTTGCAGGTCTTTTAATGCAGCATTTTTCATGTACGTATGTCAGCCGGTTTGATTTCACAGAAATGCTTTATGACAACAGCAAAAAAGGCATTGTCATACAAACCTGAGTGAGAGGACTATCACTGTAGTGTGCAGTATGGAGAATAAGAAAAACATTGTTATTACTAAATAATACATTTATGTTTTTTTTAATTGTTTCGTTTGCTTTTTTTCCCATGCTCCCTATTCACCTGAAATGAAACAAGGCCTCTGAGTTTATACAGATAGCCGACCTGAGTCTGCCTCTACACTCACATGGCATACTCCTGTCACTGCAACATACCTCCATCGCACCCTTTTAATCATGGTGTGTACTTAAGCCTTTGGTGCTCTGCCCACTCTCTTGCTTCATGCCGGCTGCCACATAACTCACCTGAAAGCAACTGTATGCTGTCACTATACTACTGCTGTGCATATAGAATCTCAAAAGCCCCATCTTCACCTCCGCATCCACCAGGCTCTGAGTCTTCCCTTCTTGAGGAAAAGAGTATCCTTGTTCCATACTCCCTCCTTAGTCTTTTCTCAAGGGGGGGCTACGAGGTCATCGTGTCGACACTTAACATCTATGTTGTATATGTTCTACACTCAAGTATCTGTTCCACATGAGTTGACTCACTGAAATGCACTGAGCTGCAGAAAAATGTCTGAACCAGCTTTAAAAGTTGAGTTATTGAAATGTTACTCTTGGTGGGCCACTCGTAAACCAAATGTACCAGCAGATTGCAATGACATTTGCAGATTAGAAAGTCTCCATGAAATTGGGTTGCTTTAAATAACTTTATTATTATGAAATGAGGAGTGTGTTAAAGAAAATGATCAATATATTTGACAATACAATACACAAATGTCTTCAGACCTCCACAATCCTGTCTTTGAATCCCATTGTAACAATACGTCAAGTGGATAACAACACATTTTACACCAAAATACTAATAACTCTTTTTTTGTGGCGATTCATTTTCCGGGTCTCCTCCTAGGTCTCCTCTCTCATTTCAAACCACACCAGTTGCATTATTTTGAGAGACCAACTCATTCACAGTAGCATTAAGATGTATTTCCCTTGTCTAATATATGAAAAAATGGTCATTAGTAATAAAAATAACACTGATGCTAGTTCCCAATACCAGGTATGCCTTTTTACTGTATATGTCTTTTTACCCAATCCAATCCAATCTAAACAGGAATTTTAGTGTTATAAGAGCCTGTCAACATCAGACATGCCCACAGGCTGATACACTGTTGAACAGGCGGATACAGATGGGCAGTCGGACAGATGGATGGAGCAACAGAAAGGCACACAGGCAAGCTGGCTGGGTGGCCGGTTGACGATGAAGACTGGCTGTCTGGGATCATTGAGTGGCTGCCCGATTATATAAGCTGGTTGAATGTTTGGACAGTTGACCATTGGATGAACAACCCGGCTGACTTATTTTTGCATAAATGTCAAACAGCTGTAGGATCAGTGTGCTGGCCTGATTGGGAGGGAGAGCGAGATGGAGAGGAGGAGAAGCGTCAGACAGAGAGAGAGAAACGGAGCTAGACAGGGATATAGAATCATGTTGGTCCATCAGTACAACGACAGACGATTACTGCTCATTACCTGATTGACTGATCTGATGTGTGTGTGTGTGTGTGGGTGTTACAGCACCATTTCATTCCCAGAGACAGACATTAATGGGATGATAATGCTTATGTTTGAATATACACCATGTGTTTAAGTTCATGTGTACATTTTGCACCGCTAATGGTGATTTACAACCGTCTATTTGTGCATATAAGGAATGTTCCAATGTTTTTCCCAATGAATACATAATTCATTGATAAACTTGATATTATATTCATCAAGGTCGATGCCAGAGTTTCTTTAAAGGCCTTCACAAACAGGTTTGCCTCTGCAGTTTTCAGTAGCAGCCGTGGTTGTTTCAAAAATGCAGACGGATCAATAGAAGTCTCATACATATCCGCCAACCACTCCTTAAATCTCTGACCAGTGTCAACAATTCACCATGGCCCCAAGAAGAAATGCTCTTAAAAGTTCATAGGCCTGCATGAAATAATACAAAATCAAGGAGCAAAGCATGATTACAATAATTACTTATAGCCACGCCACTTGGTTTACATGTTATTTGTTGAGTGGTGAAATATTCATGTGAGCATGCAACCGCTGTCGCCTGTGGGCCACCAAGGTGATTTATTATAGCCTGTGAGGCGATGCTCTGTCTGGTGGAGAAAAATAGAAGGTACTCTCAAAATGCAGCACACAGTGTCTCACTGCCAAAGAAAGAAATGCCAATCACATGTAATCCATAGAATCCTTAAAGATATATAGTGTATATGATATATAATAAAAACGGATGGATGAGGCTAGGGCTGGATGATTTGCAAATATCACACAATATTAAGCAACCACACAAGTGAAAACCGTTATTAATTAATACAACTTGAAATATCATCTTAAAACTAAAATACAGTTTTGTAGATTAATGGATCATAGTCAAGGTTTCACGGGGTGTTTCTTAAATTTACTCAACGGACATTTTAAAACTATTAGCATGCCCTACCCTCTACTGGTATATCCAGCGCACAACATGGACCTGAATACTCCATCTCAAAAAATCATCTCGGAGCCAAAATATCCCAGCATTTCAATTACTTGCTCAGTAATCAAACTTCATACCAATTGAAAAAAAGGTGCCAGACACTGCTGTGGCTAAGTAAAGAAAACATCTTATTAACACCTATTAGAGGCAAAGCCTTTCTCCTCCTCCTCCTCCTCCTCCATTCTCGCGTCTCACCTTTCCGTGCTGTCCTTCCATCTCTCTCTTCTTTTCCCTCCATCTCTCTTTCCGTTTGTCGCTTTTCATGTGCTTCCTCCATCCGTCCTTTGTGTCCTTTGTGTCCTTGCTTTGAGGCCAGAGAATTCAAATCATTCATTTTTCTCCGTGCTCTGTTTTCACTGTCCTTTTTTGTTAAATGGCTCACACTGTTGTGTCTATCCACCTTTCTTTCCCTTTGGCTTTATCCAAATCATTTTTTCCTCTTTTCCACTTCTCACTTTCATTCTCTCCTTTTTTGTGTTTCTCCCCATAGCCCACCTCTCGGTTGACCGAGCAGATCTTTCAAATGATGAAAAAATATGAGTAGAAAATGACTGCCACTAACATAGAAACTAGATTAATTGTTGTCATACCTTGATTACATCAGCACTTGAAACCTGTGTTAATGTTTGTCTACTTGCATTCCCTTTAGTTTTTGTCTCTCCTCGTCTTTCATACTTTTGTGGTGTAGAGAACCAAGGACAATTGATTAATCAAAATGATGTCCAATCATTGTTCTGCTGATTTGGATATACAGTATCAAAAGCTACTTGACTCTGTACTTCAGTTTGCTCGCTCTTCCATGTACACTCGAAAGTAAAATAGGCTCACTTAATGCTTGTTCATTTCCTGCCCTGCTTAAACAGTGACGTAATTAAATGTAAAAGTGAAATGATACATAGCATATATAAAAACAACTGAAAAATATTAAAAGTTAATACATGGTATTTTCTGTTCATTCCTATTTGTGTTGCTGCTTGTCTGGTTCTTGGTCTGGTCGCAGTGGCAGCAGGAAAATCAAGGTAGACCAGGAGTCCCTCAGAGTTCCTCATTCGTGGTCTGCACCTCTTCCTGGGGGAGATCCAGCCCTTCCCAGGCCACATAGAAAACTCCCTCCAGTGGGTTCTTGTTCTGACCCAAGGTCTCCTCCCAGTGATAAGTGTCCAGAATAAATCCACAGAGAGCTATCCACAGGCAATCTGACCAGATTTTAAAATCATCTCAGCTGGCACTTTTCAATACAAGATAGCAGTGGTTCTAGTGGTATTTTGGTCCCCTGCATGTTGTTCAGCCTTTCTTCCCAGAGCTTTGGGGGGGGGGGGGGGGG
>NW_022280036.1:6138792-6143514 GCF_004355925.1 Anarrhichthys ocellatus
GACACTGTAGACATACTAGAAACATGATAACTTAACCTTCAAATTCACAAGATAGTTGAAGTCCTTCATTCTGAGCAGAAAAGGAAGTCACACTGTGTGTGTTGTAATCCCAGCTTCTCTGTGCTTTGTTTAAATAGCTGTTGTGCCTTTTAGTGTGTGTGAGTGTACTCCACTGGCTAGCTTATTGGGTTTGGGTTGCATTTTAGTTTTTTGCAAAGTTTTTGCTTTTTGTCAGATCCTGTTGTAGTAAAAACATTTTTTTAAAGGAATCTGGTGCTCGGAATACACTACTGTTTCTGTCCACAGAGACCGCAGAAATGAACACAAAATGAATGTTCCTTGTAGGAGCTTTAAGCTGCATCTCTGTCTAATGCATTTCTATTCTGCAGCAAGTTCAGTTATTTAGCTCACATTGACTTAACCTTGGAGATGATTGTCCATACCAGAACTTCCAGTCATAATATGAATATCACATATTAGTTTCTCCATTGTATTGTTTGTTAGTTGTAACACTTTAATCTACATTATGCTGGCTTCATTATGTACAGTAGGCAATTCAATACACTATTCATCTTTTTGAATTTCAGCTCTGTGTTGTGTCCTCCCTTTTCTCCTCCCTTAATCGTTTAACCATTACCTCTCAATTAAAAATCAAGGGGCTGTTTCTGCTCAACCTCCGGTGTAATCAAGAGGTCACCTTGCTGTATCAGGGTCAAACAACACCAAACTTTTCCTATCACATTAGTTTCACTGTTAAAGTGTAAATAATTCAATTGCAGCATGTTTTTATTTGGGATTTTCATTCTGTATTTCAGAGTGTCTGTGCTAACAGCATGGTTGGTTATTATGAACAGTGGATCTTGTGCACTGTAGCTCAGTGGCGCTTCAAATTCAAATAGTTTATTTTTAGAGAGTGACATGAAAATCACTCCCTGCACTCCTTTTCTTCAATGAGGAAGATAGCTGACCTAAGAGTGGTGCAGAGTCAGGATAACATAAAGTAGAACGTCTTGGAGGGACCTGATCTCAGGCCAGTAGGAATCACTATGGCTTCAGGGCAGTGGGTCTTAACCACAACATCTCCAATGAGCACAATTATATTTTACTGCCAGATACTTGTGTATTTTGCTGTTTCATGTGTGATGCTGCCTTATTGTTTGTTTCAAAAGTCAACTGTCTTGCTGTGTTTCAGAGACATTTCTTTTCTTTTTTCAGGTTGTCAGGATTCATGCTGCCCTCCGCTCTTGTCAGCAGTGGATCTATATTGGCCTTGTGGTTTACCACAGACTTTGCTGTCAGTGCACAGGGCTTCAAAGCTGTATACGAAGGTAAGGCAATGTGTGAATGCACATAGTGATGTTTGAGTGCCGGCCATGATGCACAGACACTTTCTGAGTTAGTAGTGATGTCTTGCAAGGTGCAAGTTTGTATATAACGGTGAGCTTTAAGGAGTACATTAAAGGCCCAGTGTTTAAGATTTAGCGGCATCTAGTGGTTGGTTGCAGATTACAACCATCTAAACACCCCTCAGCTTATGCCTCCCTTTCCAAGCATGTTGGAGAACTACGGTGGCCTTCAGCTAGGGAGAGTTATCATTAGGATTTCAGTACAACTAGCTACTCTTATCAATACTTTGCTTTTCTACATGACTAAATAATTACATATATATAATTAAAAAAACAAATACATTCAGAACAGGATTGGAATTCATATTTAAAATAGATATAAATATTGCTTATAGAGCAACTATAAAGTCACTATATAAAGTCACAATATCTCACTGGACACAAATGTAAACTGTTAATATTAATAACCCTTATGAGTGAAGTTTATAAAAAATGAAGAACACAGACATCCGTCACAATCGGTCATTCCTCATGTCTTTTCTCTCTCCGTCTGGCTGCTTTGTCTCAGCCAGCAGAGGAGTTTGCATAACAAAGAGCTTACATCGTGCATCGTGCTTGCTGTGCTCGGGTAAACATAGCGGGGATGGATGGATTGTTTACATGTTCACATATGTATTGATAAAGTATTGGCGTTTTACTCGCAACTATTTTTTTCCACATCCAGTAACAAGCCTATATTGCCGTCAACTCGAGTATTCTTCACTTCACCTGGTTCACTTCACCACAGCGGCCTTTCTGCTTGCGCTTTGTGCGTGTGTGTGCTTGTGTCTATGTGTGTGTGTTTGCGTCTGCGTGTGTGTAGTTAGAGGAGCTCAACCTGACAGAGAGAGCAGAGCAGATGCGTGCTGCAGCATGATAATAAATGACATCAAAACATTAAAAACTAATAAAAACACTTGTAACTAAGCCTACTTCTGATATATGAGAATAACTGTTAGATCATTTGGGACTACCGTAACATATATATGTGTATACACGTGTATTGTATTTTTATTTCTACATTGAGAGATCCGTGTTCAGAGCGTTGACTTCCTGGCTTTTTGTTGTTTAGCTGTGTGTCTTGCGTGTTCGTTATGCACGTAGTATAAGACCGCTCCATGTCTGCGTGCCTGTTGGGAAGCGACACACATTCTAAGACTGACCTTTTGAAGATTCACACACACACACAGTATGTTCCATTATGCTTGCATAACAGTTCATCTATGAATCATGAACTCTAAATATCAAAGACAAACGCAAGAGACCAGATATACACTTACTCCCCTGTGTGTATATGTGTCGATGTGTGTGAGTGTGTTTTATCTTTATCAATCTCTGCAAACTGCATATTGAGTCTGTGTGTGTGTATATTCCTGGAGCTGTGTCATTTGTGTGTTTGTGTATGTTAAAAAGAAACCTGACAGCCATTAAACCTTTTCCCAGGAAGTGCCAGGAAGTACTTTGTCTTCATTTGTTTCTTTCCATTGTTCCGTTTCACATCTGTGGGGACCCTTAAGTGTGTTTGTTGCCTCAGAAGTAATTGTGATTGTGTGTGTGTGTTTATGTGAATGTGTATGTGGTTTGTGAATGTATATGCGTGACAGGTTTTTCTGCTAATGTCTTTTTGTGTGTGTTGCTTCGTCTTACATTGATGTCCCAGACTTCAAACATTGATTCATGTCTCTGTGTGTTTGTGTGTTTTATCACATGCCATACCATTTTGCACGTTTAAAACGATTTACCAACACAAAGTCATTGTGCATTGAAACGGTAATTCCATGCGTAATATAATACGTTGAGTGATCAAATATGAATCAGTTGTGCATCTCAAATTCCCAGACAATTTAAGAGAAGTTTTAGGGAGTGCTTCTGACATTGCAACTTCAACCAAACTTTAAAGATGACACTCAAATATTTCTGTTAACGAATACCAACCCAGAGTATGACTTTTGGACTTGTGAAACAAAAACACTGCTTAAGTTGTTCAGCTCTAATAATGAAAGCTTGTTAGAATCTGCAGAGTTAAACAGGCAAAGGTTTTTCATCCTTCCCAGAAAAACATTGGGGCCACCTACGATGTGAGGATCCTGAGTTGAATATTTGATGTGATTATAATTTTAGCAGTATTCATGTTCACTGGAGGGAAAGTTTTACTGTGCATACTGACCTTTATGCTCTTTTATTTGTTCTTTGACCTCTATCTCTGTTCAGATATGTAAAGCAGGAGACATTTCACATAGTTTGCATTTATGGCTTACAGTATGTGAATACTGTTAAGAATGATCATAAGAATACTTGGGTATTGGTTAGAGGGTCAGGAACTTGAATTCATAACCTTTTGAGATCTGAAGTCTCTTAGTACATTTTTATCCACCTCCCAACTCCCTTGCAGATTTGACAAGATGACAGTGAACACACCATGGTCTAGGACCAAGGTCCACAAGGGCTCAGTCCACAGGTCCAGGAGGTGGACATGTGGGTTCAGTCATACATCGTTACAGTCTACAAATCACTAAACGGACACTTCCCTTCGGTGCCTGTGAACTTTGAAGTTACATTCAAAGAAATCTGTTTTTTTAGTGTTTTTGATAATGACCTTAAAGACAGTTTCTCTGATCTTGCTAGAGTCTAAAACCGTACCCAAATACCAGAACCTCTTTCTAGCTTACTGTTGATGTTTTGCTGTGACGCTTATCTTTAGCGGCTGAGTCTTTGTGTTTCGGCTGCTGTCCCTGATCTCGTTATGGCTTCATGCTGCAGTTAAATGTCCCTGTGGAATTAAAGAAAAAAGAACAAAATAGAAGAAATCACATAACTGAACTCTGTGAGCTGATTTAGCCAAATGACAGTTTTTCAATGAAGAAAATATTATTATTCATTCATAATTACACAATCCCTCTTCTCTCTGTTTTACTCCTACACCTTGGTTCTTCTCCCCCCCCCCACCTTTCATCTGCCTCTGTTCATTTAAACATACTCACACTAACACATATTCTATTCGGCCCTGTCTTCTTTAGTCTGTAAGCCCCCTTCTGTTAACATAACCAGTTAACAAATCTTTTCTCTGTTCTATTCCTTTTATTAAAGGAAGCCAAATTGAACTATACATCTGAACACATAGCTAACTGATAAGAGTCGCCTGAGAGAGGGATGGATGGAGAGAAAGAAAGAGAGAGGGAGGTTGGGTCAAATTAAGCTATAAGTGGTGGAAAGTGAGGCCTTGCTGATAAAAAAAGCAAGTTTGCAGACCAGCTCTGCAAGACGAGATAATCATCAATTAATTTCCCCTGGAGAGAGAGAGAGAGAGAGAGAGAGAGAGAGAGAGAGAGAGAGAGAG
>NW_022280036.1:6143524-6145909 GCF_004355925.1 Anarrhichthys ocellatus
AGAGAGAGAGAGAGAGAGAGAGAGAGAGAGAGAGAGAGAGAGAGAGACCCCTTGATGGATGATTTTTTTTGTCACATGAAATTCTCCCATCTCCTGAAACCATCATCTCTGCCTGTTTCCCCTGCAAAAAACATAATAGAATCATTTAAAATATTTACATTTGTTGCCTCTGTGCTCAGGGATCACTTGGTGAGTGTAAACTCTGAGCGGCTTCATCAGGATCTGTCGTTTTTTGTTGGAAACGAGATTAAGCACTGGGTTGTCCACTAGGATCCGCTCTCCACACATTTTTTTTTTTATGTAAAGGATTCTTCGGTTTACAGTCCTGCTGGAGCTGGAAGCTTTACATGTGTTTAGCACTCATGGTGCCAAATGCTAAAAGTTATAAATATTTAGAGCTTTAGTGAAAGATTGCCTGGCGTCAAATGAGTTTGCAATTGTTGCTAAGCAACTAGAAGCACTACCAGCACTTCCTCGGAGCATTTGTTAAGTGCTGCTACTTATAAAAAGAAACCCGCTGGAAACAAGGCCTCACTTTCTTGTTCACAATAGTGACCGAACTGAAAAAGAAAAGAAGGAAAAACTGTATAAAATGGGCGCAAGTCAGTAAATTGAATAAATTGAGCTCTTTTTCAGAAAAAAAATAAAGTAAAGTCTCAAAATTCTTTCAGATGTTTTACATGTGAATCAATTAAGTTGAGAAACGTGTATCACAGCAGCTGTGGTGCTTTTTACTGACGTTATATAGAATATAAATGTTTAGGTTCAAGCAGGCGAGGCACCGCAGGCAAAATTATAGTTTTTCATGCACTGATTTCAATTAAAAATTTTGGACTACAAAATTCTACAAAAAGTCATCTACCAAACTAGTGCAAAGAAAATATCCAAATGACAGATTTAGATGTTTATTTTACTACTTTGTGTATTTGCATGTGTATATTTCTCCTAAATTCACCAAAAGCTATCATTCATTAGATAATGCCTCATTTATATATTTAAACATAAAACTTCAAAAAGAAAAGAAATATCTCAATGGTAGTGATCAACTGAGGAGGTTTCATGGTGATATCCATCAGTTATTTAGTTTTATCCTGTTCACCTGTGGTGTATGTAAATGTCATTTTACCATACATTTCTTTCGAGGCCATTTTTTCAAAACAAATTGTTTTCTAATACTCAAAAGAAATCTTCACTTTAGTAACACTTACATACATCAGACTTCCCCGTTTCATCCATATCTATATTCTGTAAATGTTATGAGTCTGTTCATATATATCATTCATAGGTTTGTATAACAATTTATTTCTAAAAGCATGGAGAAAATTGTTGACAGTATTTTCTGATATATGAGATAAAAAGAGATCTATACAAAAAAAAAATAAAAAATCTGTCAGTCTCTTTTAGTTTAAAATAACTACGGACTAATAATACAATATAAATGCAAATCATGATATGTATTGTGTACTTAATGACAAGCTGGTACATCTCAGTGTATTAGCTAATGTATTTTCAATGGGTACATTTTTATGGCATGTATACAAATGACCATAAAACCAATTATTTCCAATATGTTTTATTGAATAAGAATACAGGAGAACTTAATTATTATTAAACAGTTGATAATTATGTACAAAACGCACTACAGCAGTTGTGTATGTATGTGTGTGTGTGTGTGTGTGTGTGTGAGAGAGAGAGAGAGAGAGATTATTGACTCCAGCACCACCTTTAACTTTAAGACTAAATCGAAACATCATCAAAGTCTCAACCTCACACACCCACTCTCCCCAAACACACACATGCACGATGAGAGAAAGAGGCCGAGTGTACGTTTTTCAGTCGGCTAGTTGCAGAGTTTCCTCTCCTGTTGAGGGACTTCTTTGAAAAACACGACTTGGAAAGCCTTAAAAGGGACTTTGCACATTAAACACAGGCACACACACACACACACACACACACATACAGACTCAAGCACAAACATATGTGCACACATGATTACAAAGGGATCACTCTACAAAAGCATTAGAGGGAGAATAAAGATAAGAAGATGTGAATGTGAATACATAAGAGGGAAGAAAGAGAGAGGCAGGCCTGTGTGTGTGTGCATGTGATACAGGTCACAGTTATGTTTGTTTTTTCTCATTTCTTGTTATGGTAATACTCAACCATGTCACCACCATGTATAGGTTATGATGGGGTGTCACTTTTACAATGCATTACAACATGTAATGTGTGAGTGCCCATGCCTGAATCTGTGTATATCTGTAAAATTGCAGGAAGTTCCTCCCCTCTGGTGTTGGCCTTTCCACCGTGTCTCTTTCTATTCGTCTCTTTCTATTCGTCTCTCTCTCTCTCTCTCTCTCTCTCTCTCTCTCTCTCTCTCTCTCT
>NW_022280036.1:6145919-6152514 GCF_004355925.1 Anarrhichthys ocellatus
CTCTCTCTCTCTCTCTCTCTCTCTCTCTCTCTCTCTCTCTCTCTCTCCCCCCCCGCTGTGTAGACTGGTGTGGAATCCATTAAGAACACTTCTAGGAGCTTCCAAATCTTGCTGACTTGATGCAAGGCTTTGCACAGACTGTGGCCAGAGCCCCTTCTAGCCACCAACCATTGGAAGAGATGCAAAAAGATTGCAGCCTCCTGCTTGGGGATTTTGGGTCCTTAGACATGATGTTACACATAAGAAAGATGTATTCATCTTGAGTTTTTTCCAATGCCTCTGGCCAGATAGTTTTCTTAGTGGTGCCTTTATTTCACAGTTTTTCCTTGCTAAATCTCAGAGGGCTGCAAATATCCAATTGCAGCACATTTCACTACTGTAGATGAAGTTGTGATATCATTTGAATATGTACTTAGGGATTTCGGTAGACTGACTAAAAAGTATTTGGAGGGTGATTTTCAAATATAAGGTTTCAGGTAGTTGATCAATCATTACAGATGCCATTAATAAGTTAACAAAATATCGAAAGCACTGTGTGCGTGACAGGACTTCCTGTTCAGATTGCTCTTTACCAAACACGCCAGTAAAAAAATGCTTTCTGTTTTGAGTTCCCCTTCAAAGGGATAGTGTGGGTGCCTACAGTATAAGGTGGTGGTGCGCCCCTGGTTTAGAGAAGCAGACTGGGTTACCAGCAAAGCAAAGCAAAGCACTGCTGTGGACGGGGGCAGCAGCAAAACATATTTCAGCCACCTAAGAAAGGCCCACCTAAAGAAAGCAATATACATTTAAGTGTGAGCTAAATATATAATATTTGAGTTTTTGTACTCAAATCTTGGCTGTTGTCATTTCCGTGTTAGAATGACCGGCCTGTTGGGTACCAAAGTGAAATCCAGTTGGCCAGCTTGCTAAATATAGAACGATCAACCCAAAACTGCAGGAGGTTCAGTTATAAAGGTTCAGAGATCATCAGCCAATGTGCTCAAGCTGCTGTTGTGTATCCATGAAGACAAATGCATTTTTAATATCTAAAACATGCTTTTACCATCTGCTCAAAAGCACCAGTGGATAACAGCAGTTTTGACTTGCATAAGACATCTTTTCCACTCAATGTTTCCTAAACTTCACACATCACACTTCATCATTATACTTTTGAATCTGTCGGGATAGTTTAATCACCATGTAATGATTAGCTACACTTCTGTTTCTGAACACGCTGTAGCTTCTGATGTAGGGAAATGCCTGTGTTCTATGTTTAGCATTTATAGATTTACAATAATAACTGTTTTCATTAGGTCAGAGAATTATTGAGCTTGTAGATTTGGCTACATCAACACAGACTCAATTAATTTGAGTGAAAGTCGGAGGGTAAACAAGTCTCAGTCATGCCAAAGGCTAATCAATTCATTTGGATTTCCTTTTGATTAGCTTGTTGAAGGGTTGCATGTATACTGATGAAATGGGTTATATATACATGTAGAATATTAGCTGTTTGAAGTTGAAATGGTTTAGATGACGGTAATGAATGGGATTGGTAATATGAAGAACATTGCTTTGATGTATATAATAGGATGTCTTTAGAGCACGCTTGCACACATTACATGCAGATGAAAACACATAATTTCAGCTGTTTAGTGTGTGCAGGTTTTTATGAAATACAACCATACAATATCTATTCATATAAGTGGAAATGATGCTGCCACCAACTGAGACAAATTATACATGAAACACACAAAATGACACTTTCTACCTTTCTGAAAAGTGTTGTTTTTTTCTCAGCAGGATATCAATGATTATGATTACGACTGACATTTACTGCAATTCTACGTTACCAATGCAGAGCTTATTTTAGCTCACTATCGACCTGTTATCCCCTGCTCCTATCAGTATCTGTGTGCCCTTCATTGAGAATAATAGGTTGGCAGGTTGAGTCAAAGCCAATGGATTCAGCAGGGAAGCGTCTTAGAGGAAACACAGCAAATCATTAAAGGAAGGAAGGACTACTGGTGGATTTGTCAACTTGGATAGTCAGGTGCTGCTACATATTTGAGTGTTTGTGTGTGTGTGCTGGAGAGATAAAGAGAGTGAAAGAGCGACAGTGAGAAAGGAAAGGTAGAAGCAGTCCGTTACACCATTAACCCACATTGACTGGAACACCATAGGAAGCTCTTCACTGTGGGAGTGTGTTATATAACACTGTTGTTACTGACGCCAGCAGTAGTCGGCTACATCGATCGAAGCAATGTCAACTATCCCGCTGTGTGTGTGTGTGTGTGTGTGTGTGTGTGTGTGTGTGAGTGTCAATGGTGGGGTAGCAGAGGTGTGTTCAAGGGTGATACCACTGTCATCAAAGCATGTTGTCGAAGCCAATGTGCTCACACTCTCACCTGGAAAATCCACAGTGTTGTTTTGTTGGCTACTGGACGGCTCTTCTTGAGCAGCTAAAGATATCGGACCACATTTAGATTTGAGTTGAGGGTGCATAAGAAGAGTTTCTGCCAAACTGTACATCAGCATTCTCACCTCAGACTTGGATCCTATATGCAGCACATAATCCACTCCAGACTTTTATTTGTTTAATTGCACACACAAGACTTCATAAAATCCACATAATGAAAGAAAGAAATGTGACAGGAGAAGCCAGGGGCTTATACAACAGATATCTTCTCAACATAAGGAGAAAACGAAAAATAACAAAAAAGGAAGGGGAAAAAAAACAACTAAGCTAAACATGTAGCCATCCATTAATGTTCTTTTTCATCCATCGTCCAACCAGAGAATAGGTCTGCATGAGAGAAATCCTTTTTACATCTCCAATGGATGTCTCCTTGTAATTATTAGTCCATTCAGATTTAACAAGAAGACCTTAATCTCTAAATTTTCTCAAGTAACTCCGTTTTCTCGTTGGCACAAGGGGAGCTCATGCAACAACCTCATCATTTAGCTTAAAATTATCACTTCTTGTGCTGAAATCCATTAAATCAACCATTGAATTGAATGCTGCTTTGTTTTCTTTTTTCCTCTGATAAAGGTTCAAGACTACCAAAAGGCTATACTGTGGTCAGTTTGAAGGTTATTAAGAGTTTTTACATTTGTCGTATGTTACATTCAAAGTAATGTAAGAACAGTAAAAATATAGAAATAATCAAGAATTGTTATGGTGTTAGTGATGATGCGCATTATGAATTAATATGAAAGGATTCTCTAAATGTGTTTGAGAAGCCTTTAATGGATTTCTCAACTTATAAAGTGCAGAGACATCATGTGACCACGTTGTATTTTCCAGGTATTAGCATTCAGATGGTCATCTATCCATGGTATATCTTTAAAGCAACCTGATGGGTAAATGATGGAGACCCAGCTCGAATTCCATGTTTATTCTTCTTTTTAACCCCAGGGATGGAAATCATTAACCCCGAATACTATTTGCCATTTGTCATCCATCGAATTTAAGGTGAAGGTTCAGAACTTATAAAAACTCAGGTATCATGGAACTATGTCTCACCATCATGGGCCGTGTCCATAAAAAAAGATCCAGTCTTTGATTTAGGACACCATCCATCCATTATCCAAACCGCTTATCCTGTTCAGGGTCGTGGGGCGCTGGAGCCGATCCCAGCTGACATTGGGCGAAGGCAGGGTACACGCTGGACAGGTCGCCAGTTCATCGCAGGGCACATAGAGAGACAGACAAACATTCACGCTCACATTCACACCTACGGGCAATTTCGAATCTCCAAATAACCTAAGCTGATTTAGGACACACTTAGTGTAATTCATTCATGGCCCACCGTTCAGGTTTGAGGGAAGTTCAGTGATTCAACATGGCGAGTCTCTCGAACCAGTATTGCTACCACTGGTGCAGCTCTAAATTGAGTCCTAATCTTGGAGGGCGTACCACTCAGACTGGTGGGGTGGCATGCCAGCCATTAAACACTGAAGTTGGTGATTCATGAAGGGGATTTCGCGAGGCTACCGATGCTGTAGTGGTATTCATTTTCCTGCTCAAAATTCTACCGGAAATAGTGTGTTTGAATGTCACACAGGCCCATACTGGAGCTTATCTTTTAAACCAAGGTCTGCAAGTTGGATTTTTGTTTTTGTTTAACACACCACACATTGTGCATTTGATTATCACATTGCTGACCCAAGAGATTGATGCTACATTCAGTGAACTTGAGAAATGTTAACATTTTGAGATTTATCATTAACTGATTTTATCTTACACTCTGACATGGGACCCCCCAAGTTTAGGTTTTCTTATGGCAGTCCCTATCTCAAGTTACAATGCAATTCAGTCCAGTAGCACTTTAATAACGTAATGGGAATTGGGGTACAGAGATAAAGGATTTCTGTAGCATTTTTATATCTGTGCGCACACATTTTATCCTCTGTGTTTCTCTCCCTGGTGATAAGCAGAGCTTATAAAATCTGTGTGAAAATCTTCGAAACAGAAAGTGCTCGCTTACTGTCATTTAAGCTACGCTTTCTCTGACTCTTAGTCATGCTTTCAGTTTCTCTCTGGCCTTCACTGTCTCAGTTGCCAACTCTGGCTCTGTCTCACACCTTACATCTTTAACACATCAGTGCTATCCAACGGAAAGAGGCAGATTATTGTCATCAAATTGTGGTTGTAACATGGTTTCAGTGAATATCTTAATAACATTTGTATAACCTGGACATCCCTCTCTTGACAAATTGACAAAACCTTTCCTGTCATATTGTGTTTTCCTGTCATATGTTTTTGTAAGTCTTAGTCATGACCTGATAGAGGGTCACAGATGGGTGATAGTCACTGGAGATGGAGATTTTCTTCTTACTCCAATACCGAGTCGATTACTGATATTTGATAGTAGCTGTTTCAAGGTCCATTGAAATGGAGAAATCTTTGTAATGTTAAACTACCCACAAGCTTAATCAGACTTCCAGACTTCTGACTGCTACAATTCGAAATAATATATAGTATAAATGATCTATAATATTATTTTTCAACAAAGGCTTTTAAACATTTAACCTTTCCAGGAGTTATTATTCTCGTCATGGTACCTGACATTTTTGGTAATTTAATTCCTGTGAATGCAGTAAAAAACAACTATTAGAATTGCAATGCGATGATTTTTTTCCTGCATGTCGTCATAGCAGAATACTGCAGTGCTGGCAGTGGCATTCACTCTGTCTTGTTCTCTGTCTTGTTTGTTTTTCTTGGCATGTTTTAAAGAGTGTAGGGAGCAGGGGAGGAGGCACTACACGCCCAGTTTAACATACTTGCTACATTTCAGATTTTTTAATTTTTCATCACCAGGTACACATTCATGTCATTATGAATACTTTTTTAGATTCTGTCACAGCAAAACATTATTTTGCTCAGTTGCCAGATTATTAGGTGCACCTAAATATATTTAATGCAATCTAATACATTCGATTAGTAGCCCTGAAATCATGGCGACGGCCAATATCTGGAACTCAAGGCTTCAAAACGGCAGTTCACAAATCAATGGGTGACGTCACAACGACTACGTCCCCCCCCTCAATACCAGCTTGAAAGAGCACCTGATGATGAGCAGGTGATCATTTCCAGTCTGTGATAACTGCACTGTTTACATAGTCATGCCGGCCTTACAGGTACTGCAGTAGTGTGAGCACTAAAATTAAATCTTAAATTGGGTTTTCTCCTATCAAAGTCTGCATATTTTATTAAGATTCAATGCAGCTCTCACCTGAAGCTGAATTGGACATCTGTCCAAACCTTTTTGTGCTTTTTGTTACACTCTGATGTTTG
Organism: Anarrhichthys ocellatus; assembly: GCF_004355925.1. Classification (NCBI taxonomy): domain Eukaryota; kingdom Metazoa; phylum Chordata; class Actinopteri; order Perciformes; family Anarhichadidae; genus Anarrhichthys; species Anarrhichthys ocellatus. The sequence goes on from NW_022280036.1 coordinate 6,151,696, forward strand.
TTTTTTATTGCATGTGGCTCTCTATAAAAACAAGTAAGGCAGTTTCTTACCACATAGCAATACAATTTTACTTCTACAGTAATAATTAGTGTAGTAACCTTCTATTTACACTTTATCAAACGTATATCCTGCAGATACTGTTGCTGAAGCCAAGAATAAAAGTTGATATCCTCATGCCAGACGTTTTTTGGTGAAAGCTTCATTGCTTCATTAGTGATCTGCGCAAATGAAACTTCCGTTTGAGGTTCATCTAAACACACACACACACACACCCATAGACAAGGTTGGTCGGTCCATTGCCAGCTATCTTACAGCTTACAGCTAGTTGGTACATTGGCTCTTTGGGTAAACAAATAGAAATGGTCCAGATTTGCTTCCCATCTGAACACACTTTCAGGATCTTGCGTGTGTGACCTCATGGTACTGGACATGCAGGAAAACACAGCGCACAATAACACCATCAGATGAATAAAAACATTTTGTAATACACAAAATATCATGAATACAAAAGCTACTGTAAAAACAATATTCTGCTTTTTCAATGCTACTTTGTGTACTGGTGTACTGGTCACATTTTTAATGATGTGATTCCACTTTACTGTTATTAATACAAGTGCATGGGATGCTTAAAACAGATTGAGCATAACATTAGATGCAGGAGATACATAGTGCACATACTATTGTACATATATATATCTATATATATATATATATGTATATATGTATATATGTATATATGTATATGTATATATATATATATATGTATATATGTATATGTATATATATGTATATATATATATATATATATATATATATATA